>NC_056738.1:354003433-354025933 GCF_019279795.1 Protopterus annectens
AATAATGTAATTGCAAAATAGCAATAACTCACTCCTGTTTATATCAGGATTTACCCTCAGTTGGTTTTGTTTAATCACTCAGGTTTTGCCTTTGTGATCAAACCACACCAACCAACCGTGGATAAATCTGATATACCCACGTATAGTCATGGATTATTGTTTAAGTGCAGTGTTTGTTATTGTGTTACATTTAACTTTGTACACCATGTTCCTTACATGGCACACGTTTGAACTGGTTCAGCCATTTTATATACCATGAATTAAGTGATATGATTATTTGCAGTGAACTTTTGTTTTTATGGAGTTCGATATGTAATGAGACAATTCATTATTTAATTTGACACTGCATCATTTCAAAATAGTGAAATCATGATTGATTTATAACTAATCTGCTGTATGAGGTCAGTATTGTTAACCAACATATTACATAGTTGTTATAACCTGTTTAACCCAGGCATATAACTTCATGATAAGAATACTAATGTGAAACTGTTTTATATTTATTTAAAATAAAACTTAATGCAAAATGTATGCTTTTGACATTGGCATTGCCAAAAAATAAAAGGCTGCAACATATGTGACTGGTAAGGTAAATGACAGTGATGTATCTAGGTATTAAAATAATTGACCCATGATACCATGTGTGCTAACATAATCCTTAATGTAGCTAAAACTTGTTCCTTTTGGAATGCTAACCAGATCAAGACTGTACAGGTTGTGTGCTCAGCAAACGACACAATGGACTGTGTCATTTACATCCAGCCTCATGCCAAGCTCATGTTTTTGTTTTCTGTTCTGATTTATTCTCATCTCAGTTAAGTACACTGAATATGGTAATATACTTTCTCAACATCATCTCAGCTGAACCAAAATAAAAAGATGGTACCGATTTCATACAAATTACGGTTTCTTTACTTTCACACACATAAACAGAGCAAAAATATATTTCAGTAATGTAGGTTTGACATATAATATTTAGCATTCTGTATTAAAAATCACAGTTTCCATTTGAATATGTGATAGAAGTACATTATAAATAAATAATATCAGTGAGCTGTGCTTGGATCTTTAAAAGATGATTTCAGAGATCAAACTATAACATCTGATAAGGCAAAGGTGATCTGTGTTTATGCAGATTGTACATAACCTGTAACTTCTAGAAAGGAGACACAGACAGGTGGTGGGGCAGTGGGTATGCAGAATGAAGTAAACCCACACATTTGTAGATTAAAGACACAAATTCAGCATATTAGTATATATCACTGCTTTAAGTGTTCTGTGTTTACATTTTAGTGCAGGCCTGATTTACAGGGTAACAGTTCATAATCACTACCATTTTCTGAGAGTTTAGCCCAACCCATCTATTGATTATCTATAATCTCTGTAAAAACCTGTGCATATTTAGTATACTCTGAAGAAGACCAACCTGCATGTATTTGCTTTGCAAGCTGCCAGGCTGTACCAGTTTCTTGAGGAAGTTGGTGCTCTGTTACTTTTTTTTTTTAACAACTGTATCCAAGAAAAAAAAACAATGGATACTTTATAGTTCAGCTAACGACAAACAAGCACTCATTCAGTGCAGTCAACTGGATTCTTCTTAGCTTCCCAAGAAAGTGTATGCATTTAGAATAAATGGCTGCCCAACCATGGCCCCAAAAATCTAGAAATGACACTGTCCCTCTGAGGAATTCTTAGAGATTCATTTCTACAATGTTTATGGGACTGTGCACTTATTTTGACCCATGAATCTGTGCGACCATGTGGATGCTGCAAAAAGGTGCTCATGGCTGCATATTTTGTAGTTAAATAGTTATGAGTATACTGTCGTGCAGGCTATAATGGAAGCTTTTGTCCTCCTTTGCACTTCTGTGTGGCATCTTATGGGAGTATACCATATGAAGTAATTTATCCCTAATGCAGGCAGTTATTTATTTATACAGGTCCACAAGCTGCACTTATCAATATTCAGAACTTTGTTACTGTTTTCCAGTATCCAACATAGACTGAGGTCACTGCAATTTAAGTCATCATCATTTTTTGGCTGTTCCCGTTAGGGGTCGCCACAGTGGATCATCTGTTTCCATTTCTTCCTGTCCTCTGCATTTTGCTCTGTCACACCAACCACCTGCATGTCCTCTCTCACCACATCCATAAACCTTAACTTAGGCCTTCCTCTTTTCCTGTTACCTGGTAGCTTCATCCTTAGCATTCTTTTCCCAGTATACTCAGCATCCCTCCTCAGCACATGTCCAAACCAACGTAATCTTGCCTCTCTGGCTTTGTCTCCAAACCTTCTAACCTGGGCTGGCCGTCTAATATACTTATTCCTAATCCTGTCCACCCTCATCACAGCCAGTGCAAATCTTAATATCTTTAACTCTGCCACATCCAGCTCAAACTCCTGCCTTTTTGTCAATGCCACTGTCTCCAACCCATATAACATAGCTGGTCTCACTACCCTCTTGTAGACCTTCCCTTTCACTCTTACTGGTACTCGTGTCACAAATCACTCCTGACACTGTTCTCCACCCACTCCATCCTGCCTGTACTCTCTTCTTCACCTCTCTTCCACACTCACCGTTACTTTGAACAGTACTGTTAATAAAATTTTAAATCATGTCCTCTGAGCAATAGACAAGGACCAATTTACTGACATAGCCTTCCTTGAGATTCCCAAGTTCATTGACTTGGTTGCACTAAAGCCCTGTCCTTGTACTTGGTCGCCTACAGATTGCTGAGAAGTGATCTATGCCTGGCCTACAAAACATCCACCGATCCTGCTCTGATGGACTTTTTATACATCTGCAAACCATATAGCTTCAGAATTATCTGATTTAGGAACCTAAACCTTGTTTGTGACATAAGTAGTACATGTTGGTTGGCACAGTTATATGTCTCACAGACTATCCCTTCTATGGGACAGGATTCCCATCCATGTAAAGCAGAGTTCTTCCCTAACCCAATTCAGACGTAACTTGGACTAGTGAATAAAGAATCAAAAAATGATCCCTGTCTGACATGAAATTCTGTAGCAGACAGAAGAATTCTGTAAATGCTAGACCACCCATGCCCAAGCATAAATATACCACTTAAGGTAACCATAGGATATCAAAACTTGTCAGATACAATTGGGAAACATGGCTAGTCTTAAAAAGGCCCCCTGGGATTGCATTTGAGATAGACAGCTGAAGACATGGATTGAGAACAGGAAGGTTATGGCAGACAAGCTAAACAGATTTCATTGACATGTTGCCAATATAATAAATAAAGGAGGGCATGTAGGTATGGCATACCTAGGTTTTAGTAACACATTTGATATAGACCCATGCAACAGATTGCAATACTACTTTACTAACAGTAGAGTAGTTCCCAGAATTTTTTTGTGATTTAAAACTGGATGGGCAAGATAATTACTGTGAAAGGGGAGTTTTAAGTGATGTTCTGAAGGGTTCAGATATGGAATCTTGTCTTCACTGTCTAATACTGCAGAGGAACTAGAGGATGTCCAAAGTGTCCTTGTCAGTAACTCAACACTTTGCTGAAAAGGCAGTAAAGAATATAACATACTCGGGATACCAAGGGAATTCCAAATGCAGAGAAATCATCTGATGTATAGCAGCACAGGTGTAGTGAAATGCAAAAAAAAAACTGGTAGTAACCGCTGGGAAGACTAGAAGATGTGAGGAAAATTATTTATAACACAAGTGGAAAGGAGTTTTGGTATTATTTTCTGAAATGACATAAAGGTAGGGATTTAATGCGAAAAGTAAACAAGGAAGGCTGTACAGATTCTGGAATACACAGGCGGACGTACTGCCAGAAGGAAATAGGGTGTTATTCTTCCAGAGTATAGATGGGTGGTGAGTAGTGCATACAGGTCCAAAGTCTTCATCAAAGAGATGGGCAGAAGGGAGGCTATGCAAACATTCAGCAAAAATGATGCAGGGTGTACAGCAGAAGCCAATATGTCAATGACATATCAAGACAGGTTAAGTGTGAATGCGCGCGCGCGCGTGTGTGTGAGAGAGATGGATGAAAAGAAGCAAAGTATTCCAAGGAATTATCAAAGTCCAAGAGGTTAACACCTTTTAAAGAAAAATGTACAAGAAAAGGAGACATACTTTGAAAACAGGAGGAGGTTGACTCAGAGATGAAGTTAATAGGAAATATTTTTCATATAGATTATAAGTAAATGAAACTGCAGAATCTAATGCCATGTTAAGATTCAATAATTTGTGGAACAGGCATAAAGCAGTTCTAGTGGGATATAAGAAGAAATAATACCAGATATGTCTGGGAAAGGGTGTCACCACACACATATGCCACAATGTACACATTTAAAATTTTTTTTTTACAGTGAGATATGCAAGAAAAAAGACCTAGCAATTCCATGATTTTGTTTTTTTCAGGAGTGAAAAGTCTCTTTGTCCAGAAACATGTACTGTTTGAAATGAGGGAGGTGCGGGTGAGACTGCATTCTGGAAGCTGGTATTCGATTCCAAAAATCACAGCTACACCTATGTATTTGTGTAACTTTAGGAGAGGGTGTAAACTTCTTTATAGAACTGCAGGTGCCTCAGCAACTCCTGGAAACGCAACCCAAGTACTTTTTTTTTTTTTTTTACAAAATTCATCGATAGTAAAGTTACTGCAACCTCTCTAACCTGCTACTTACTGCCCTTTATGCTTCTACCTAAACTGGTGTGTAATGGGTAAAGGTTTCCCTGATTCATGCTGCTAATCATGAATAAAATATATGTTTTCACTGAACTAGGCCCTAGATGATTTATTATGGCAGAAATGGTACAGACATATTAGGCCAAAGAAATATGCTACAGTGCTTTCTAAAATGTGATTGTGTCAAATGTTAAGATTTATTAGCTGAAAGATGTACTGCTATTATATTAATTGCACTACAGCCTATAATGTTATATGAATGTGAACAAAATTTCACTGCTATGGTAATTGTACAATATGCTAGTCACGTGATGTTCTGAATTTTGGGATAGTATTATACCCTTAGCCTTAAATTACCTGTTAACAATATCGAGTGAGGTTTTGTTGTGCAGTTGCTATCCATGTTAATGGTAATCTTCAGCCAGTTCTTGCAATATACAGTTTACCAAATTGTTTTTTGTAAAACTTACTTCTACAGATATGAGTTCAGCCAAAAGTCAAACTCAGCCAAATCTCAAATTAGTTGTGGAAGTGCAGACCTTGGCTGACCTTTATCATCAGTACTTTTTCCATTAGTCAGTGAATAGGTTGCTAAAATAAATGCTGAGAGCCAACTTTTTGGGCTGCTGATTCCATTAGCTGTCATGATTCACTGATAATATGCCATTATTTATTTATTTATAAATCTCTGCTCTTCGGTTTCATGGTTTATGAAAGTAGTAATACAGTTCCAAAATATTCCATGCTGTGAAATTAACTGGTTTTAAATCATTGGGTTTGAATAAATTTTAAATATATTTAATTTTAAGAAAATTCTTGTGCCACATATGGATTCATTAAAATGGATAAAGCTTATTATCTCATTAAGTAAGTAATCATACACTAATATGCTACAAATCACTTTTAAAGAAATGGGGTTATTTTAGCACAGCAATACTGGAAATAGCAACTTCAGAAATGAAAATATCACAGCATATATTTTTTCAGATTATTTCTCAGTTATAATTGCAGAATAATTTATTAAAACTAAGTATGCGAAAAAGTTTTTTTTAAACAAGAATCATCTTTATTAAATTATTGTGTATGACAGATGCCATGTTACATTTATATAAATGAAAATAAACTATAGCGACACAATCTCAGTTGCAAACATTATACATTCCAAACTGTGCCAATACAACTGTAGCCGCAAATATTATACATTACTTTTAACATATCCAGTCATTGTTAGTCAACCACTGCATAGCTCATTCAAATCCTGCCTTCTTTTAAACCTCATTCCTCCTCCGCATGTTTTGATCCCACATTTATTTTTTCCTGTGTAACTTGCACCTACCTTTTCCAAAGATCCTAGTTCCAGTTGTTTTATCTCTGTTACCATCTTCACTACTTTTAGTAAAGTTAGTTTAGACTTTGATTTTCATTTTCTAGTAATTGCTTTTTCAGCAGTCATCATAATTAGACTCCGCAAGGCCTTACTATGTCTAGGCAATTTCGATTCGGTATCATAGCTTAAAAAAATCATTTCCCTAGTTACCCCAATTTGCTCACCCAGCATCTCCAACAGAGTAGTTTGCAGAGAATCTTTAAAGTCTGCCAATTTGATATATTCCCAGAAAATATGTATCCAGTTACATCTTTCTTTCCCATAACACGTCCAATGTTTGCTGTCTACCTGAGTACAAATTCTTTGAAGTCTGCTTGGGGTATAAAAGTACCTATGTAAACAGTTCCTGGAAAAGATCCTAAATCTTCTAGATTATGTTGCATATTTGGGAGACATATGTAAATCCCCCATTGTTTCTTTGTGAATTGCTTCTCTTATCTCTCTTCCCAATCTTTCTTAATCTCCTCTGATTGAGTCTTATAGTTATCATGCAATATTTTATATGCTGTATTAATTATTCCTTTCTTAACTGCTTTTGTTCTAGATTCTACTAAAAACTCTCATTTAGGACTCCCCATTTCTTCCTCTTTTCCTATACACTGATATCAATCCTTGATATGGAAGACAATCTCTAGCCTGCAGTCCAAATACATTCTTGGCATATTCCCATTCTATTACCTTTCCCTCTCTAGTTATTTACTCCCAATACATTGGTTCATTTGCCAGTTTTCTCCAATATATTCTCACCCCCTCTGTATCCCTAATTGCAACAAGAGCAAACCACCAATACAAAAGTGAATCCACTGGAAATACAGACAGCAAATACTAGGACGAAGAACTACTGGAACATACAAACTGGTAGTCTATACCAAGAACACTATTGTTCTTGGTCTAGAGTAGCAGTTTATGTGTTCCAGTGGTTCTTCGTTCTACTACTGTATACCTAATTGTAGTCATCCCTATCGGCAGAATCTCCTTTCTCCATTCCCATGTTGGTTTAGTTCTTAGAAGACCTTCTGCTACCTTATGAATATAATCTGTATGATTATTGTTGTTCTCCTTAAAGGTCTATATCCAAAATCCTAGTCTCTCCCTGTTACTTGAGCTTCCCCCCCTGTTTCATCATTATCTCTTTCCATGTTGAACCATTTTTTGCTTGTGCTATGTATAGGAGCCTTAACTGTGTTGCTCTGAAGTACCCGTTCAACTCAGGTAACCCCATTCCTCCCTGTTCTATTGGAAAAATAAGTTTATCCCACTTGATTCTTGCCGTCTTCCCCTCAAGGATAAAATCCTTCAGCTCTTTATTAATTGCTATATACAGCATCTGCTTTGGTTGATAAAAATATGCTGACTGGTGTATAAGACTGAAGGTATCTTATATTGATATCCATATAACACAGATTCCATTATCTCAGTTTTTGTATTATCTTTTGTTTAGTCTCTTCCCACATATCCTTAGCTGCCAGACAGGTATAATTTTTAATCCATACTCCTAAATACTTAATTTTATCATGTCTCCATAAATATGGATGTTGCTGAACCAATTCATATGTGGGTACATAATTTACTGCTATTGCTTTTGTTTTAGCTTCATCAATTTTGTATCCTGAAAAGGTTTGAAACTGCCTCAGTAAGTTACACAGCACTATAATGTCCCTTTCTGGTTTTTCCAGGTATAAAGTAATGTCATCTGCAAATAGAGCCAGCATTTCTTCACTACCATACTAATTATATCCTTGAATTTCTGAGTCCCTTATGTTCTTTGCCAATGGTTCTAAATTTAATGCAAATAACAAAGGGGAGCAAGGACACCCCTACCTGGTTCCTCTGCTCAAGCAGAGATTATCAGAGAGGACCCCGCCTACTTTAATTTTCACCTCTGATCCCTCATATATCCTCCTAATCAACCTTATAATTTTATCAGGGAATGCAAATGCTTTTGTTGCTCTGCTCATAAAATCCCATCTTACTCTTTCAAATACCTTCTATGCATCAAGATCCACCAGCAGCAGTGGTATTTTCTACCATTCTGCTTCCCTCTGGATCATCACTGTTCTGTTAATTTTTTCAAATATTTGCATCCCCCCACAAAAACACATTGATCCATATCTATCAATTTTAGCATCACTTTTGCTATTCTTTTAGCCCTTATAGACATAAACACTTTATAATCATGATTTGGTATTGAAATGGGCCTGTATGAACCTGGATCTGATGGATCTTTACTCTCTTTAGGTATTACAGCTACTATTGCTATCTTCCATGATGTTGGTACTTCTCCTCCTCTTAAAATACTGAATACTGCTAAACAAAACCTTCCAGATCTTTATCAGTTTTTTCCCTCATAGCTTCCAAATTTCCACAGGAATACCATCTTTTGCTGGGAACTTTCCTGTAGATTGCTTATACATCTCCATTTTTATCTCATCTCCTTAATAATATCCTGTTAGTAATTGAGCCTCCTCTCTCTCTAGCCTTGGCATATCTAATTCTTTCATAAACATTTCCATTTGTACCTTTTCTTGATTTCCATATTCCTCTGCTTTATACAGACTTTCATAGAATTTCCAAAATATTTCTAATACTTCTACAGAATCCCTTGTTATCTTCCTTGTTATAGGCACCCTAAGCTTGGTGGCAGCCCTTTCTACTTTCTGTTGCCTGAGTCATTGTGCTAAACGTTTTTGTGCTCTACAGTTATTGTCAAAAAACAGTTGCTTAATAGCAATCTTTCTAAACTCATATATATAAGTGAGGTAATCCCCTATTTTCTGTTTAGCATTCTGTAGTTGCTCTTCTTCTTGTGCTGTGATATTCCCCCTGTTTTTAAATACTTTCAAGGAGAACCACACCCAAAGACTCAAAAAACATGTTTAGTTCATCATGGTTTGGTGTTTCCTACAATTTAACACCACTCTGGGACTATTTACAGTTTTTTAAAATATTTTTATACATAATTTCTGAGTCTGACCACATGGGGTCTAGCATCTTGAAGTGATCCTGATTGTTTAGTCTGCCTCTAGGTATCCCACAACACAGTGCTTCTCTGTAAAAAAAATACATCACACAGGCCTCTTTCTTGCTAAAGCTCCTATCACTGCATTGATTTTACATGCATACACTACTGTCTTTCAGTCAGTTAGTTTTAAGTAACATTTCATGCTGTTCAATGACTACTTAAAACACAAACAGTGCAAATGCCACAGATCACACTTTCAAAGTGCTTTTTACTGCTGCTTGTTTTTAGAATGGCTAAATTGGAGTCTTTTGTGAAGCTTGAATTGTACTACTTCGCCTCATCTCCCATCCCCCTTCACACCTAACTTCCCTAGCTGTTAAAGTGCTAAGTGTAATTTGAGCTGTTACCTGCTGTGATTGACAGCTCACAGCAGAAGACTTGACTCATGTACTATTTTTTTGTTCTAGCCTTTACTTTCTGTATGGGTAGGGGAACGACTAGGCAGCTGTGACAAGACAGCATGGGTGTGTTTTTAGGATGGTCATGGTTATGTCAGTTTGGGGAGGGAATTGGCTGGAAAACTACCTGTATTCATTGGGCTTGATGATGGCAATGAACTGGAGACTGCAGCAAGCTTTTCCATGGTGGGATAAAAGTTTCTTAAAAGTGAAACCACCACAGTACGGTAAGGCACTATTCTAGTGGACAAAAACAGTCAATTTAAAATATCTTAAATGCTGTATTTTTGTTTATTCATAGCAGGAACGGTAAATAGGGAGAAAAAGGGCAGAGAAAGCTGAGCATTTAATAACAGAATCCCGTTGTCATCCTTTAATATTTGTCAGTCCCGCTAAATAATTCTTGTTACTTCTTAACCATATATCCCTTTCTTTTATTTCCACCCTATTTTTAAACTCCACTTTAATTGTATCCCAATCCTTAACTATATTTTCAAAAGTTTCTATCTTCACTAATAGCTCCTGAATAATTTCCACTACCCATTCTTTAAATTCCTGTCTTTTCAACAGATCAGTGGCAGAGCCCCTATGTCTCATTTGTATTTTGTTACCCTATGTTTTTATTTTAGTTATTATTGGCGCATGATCTGAAATAGTTATTGAGTACATATCAAGACCTTCAATTAAATGTACATATTCCTTTGAAATGCAAATTCTGTCTAGTCTAGCCCAGTTTTTATATCTTGAGGAATAATATGTAAATTCACTCAGAATTCCTAGTACTGAATTCACATCTTCCATGCCATATATTCTCATAAATTTCTTTAAAAATCTACACTCATTTGCTATATTTCTCTTTCTGGGCCCCCCAACACATCTTCACTGTTTCAAATCAAATTCCATTCCCACCTATAAGTAACATTCCTTACTAAAAGCTGATTATTTCTCCCAGATTTTTTTTAGCTCAATTCTAGCAGTTTTTGGTGGAATAGAAATACATGTCAGCTTAATCCTCCTCCCTTGCCAGTAGCCTCTTACTACTACAGATCTACCATTATTGTATTTTTTTCCTCTTCTATTACTATTGGAGCTCCAATTGCAATTAATATAAGTACTCATCTCTTCCTTTGCCCCAGGTATTTAGCTGAATAACCATCCTGAAAACCTTTATCAAATTCACATGTTCAGTTCTTTCCAAGTGTGTCTCCTGTAGCATAGCTATTTGCATTCTACTGTTTTAATATAGATCACTACTCTTTCTTTTTTGTATTTATCTGTGAGACCATTAACATTTAAAGAGATTATAGAAAGAATCATATTCTTGGGGGATTATTATTCTTGCCTTTTTATGTATTTCAGCTTTTTTGTTAAATGTGTAGTTCTAGCTTTTGTGTTACATGCATACACTGTTTGGCAGGTTAATCTTTTGTACAATTGTTTTTTGTCATCTCCATTTGACCCTATGCCACATCTTGCAGAAAATTTTGTTTTATTGAAAAACCTCAAATAAAAATACACCCCCCCAAAAAAAAGCCTACTAACTTAATAATAACACACAAAACTATGTATATCTTCAAATATTTAAGTTTTACCCCCTTAATAGGAATGAAAGTTCCAAATTGACAGCTACAGACACAGACTCAAGCTAGGCAGAAAGAAAGATTATCCATGCTAAGATGCATGGGAGAGCCTATGATTCTATTAAGTGCTGTCTAGTTTTGCCTTATCTTTATAGCTCTCTCAACAGAAAACACTTGCATGCTTTCAGAAATCATTTTCTCCAAGCCATTTCTCTTTATCAGATTGTCTGCTAGTGACATGAGAACCAGATACAGGACTGTTTACTAGAAAAAAAGACCTCAAAGGCAAAAATTACAGCATCCATGGGACCAGATAACATCCCAGGCTGCATCCTACATGAACTCAGGCAGGAACTTGCAGCACCATTAGGCACCATATTCAACCTAAGCCTGAGTACTGGCTTTATCCCATCTGAGTGGAGGACAGCCACTGTCATCCCTTTGCACAAAAGTGGATTGTCCACCAATCTGGGAAATTATACACCCATCAGCCTAACTAGCCTGATCTGTAAGGCTATGGAACAGATTATCATGGACTTCATTAACAAGGACATTGGCAACTTCCAAACACTCAATCCCACACAGTTTGGCTTCATCAAGGGGAGGTCATGTCTGTTAAGTTTGGTTGACTTCTTTGAGATAGTCACCAAAGCCACGGATGAGGGGAAGATGGTGCTCACCGTCTACCTTGACATGGCCAAAGCCTTCAAGACTATTCCCCATTCAGGCATAATAGATAAACTCTCTCAACTAGGCATCAATCCATATGTTACCAGATGGGTAACAAACTGACTCACTGATAGAACCCACCTAGTCAAAATAGGGGAAGCCACCTCAATTAGTAGACCCATAATGAGCAGCGTATCCCAGGGATCGGTCTTGGGGCCTCTGTTATATAGGATATACTTTTTCTGAGGTGCAGGCCAAAACTAATGGGCTAAGGCTGACCAAGATTGCAGATGTCTGCAAGCTGGGCACTGTCATCAATTCCTCTAGTGATGTGGACATTCTCCAAGAGGGCCTCACCCAAGCAAATTACTGGTGCAGAAACATGGTCTCAAACTGAATACCAAAAAATGCATCATAATCCCCTTTGGGGAGAGTGATGTCCCCACAGATTATCACATTAATAACAACATCCTAAGCATGCAATCAGTCGTGAGGGATTTGGGCATCCAGGTTGATAGCAACCTGAGTTTTGACCACCATTTTGCTTCCATTGTATGGAAAGTTTTCTACATGGCCCACCTTATAAGTAAGGGTATCTCATCTAGGGACAAGGAATATCCCTATATTCTTCCCTTATAAGGCCCATTATTGAGTACAATGTCCCTTTTGGCATGTACCTTGCAAAGCCCATGCAGCAGCGGGCGAGACCACAGAGGTTCCTCACCAGGAGAATCCAGGGCCTCAAACATCTATCCTACACTGACAGGCTAAAAGCCCTGTCCTCTACTCAGTTTCATACAAACTCCTCAGCGGTGACCTCTGTCTGGCATACAAAGCAATCTCAGACTCCACCTTGATGGGTTTGCTGCTTATCCACAAGTCAAGCTCCACTCTAGTAACCCAACCTCATCCTGGTCTGTGGCATAAGTATGAATTGTTGGCAGGACAGATTTGTGTCTCAGAGACTCCCCCATCTGTGGAATAGACTCCCACTCCATGTCAAGCAGAGTACCTCATTATCCTTTTTTAAGCGCAACCTGGATAACTGGATGGGAAACAGAAAATACACCCCTGGTATTCCACCTGTGTCCCTGCTGGACTGGAACATCAGGTGCTGACTTGGCTAAACATGGGCTAAAATCTTGGCTAGGCTTATAAGGGTCTCATGGTCAATAGCCTAGTAACTTCCTATGTTGTTGTTGTTGTTGTATCTTTCGGCTTTTCCTGGTTAGGGGTCGCCACAGCGGAACTCTGGTCCACTAATGATTGGCAGTAGATTTTTTATGTACCGACTTGCCAGGCCTGACACACAACCTTCAACGAAGGTACGCCCATTCACGCATGTCTCCACACACAAGACGCTTTAGCTGAGAATCAAACAGGACAACGTCTTACTGTGAGGCCTAGTAACTTTCTATGATCCTATAATATTCATTATTTGTTTTTGTTTACTTGCTTTCTGTTAAAATGTTTTACTACATAAATCTAATGGTCTTAACTGAGTCATTCCCCTAAGCAAGAATGAGAAAATGCACACTAATTTTTCATTTGTCATGCTTTTTAACCATATCCTTTTTTCATTGCATATGCCTACATTTTGTAAAACTGAACAAGGAGAAAAAGAGAAGAAGGGAGAAAGTAACAAAAAGAATAAACACAAGCACCTATTTACATTAGTATCCCCATTACACTTAAAAATAACTGAAAAAAAATGTACTTTATAGCATGCAGAGAAAATCACGCATGACTTAAGTAATACTGTTAAGCAAAGATTTTGTTTTGCTTACAGTTAACTCTCTCCCTCCTCTTTCCCCCTCCTGAGTATTCTTCCGAACATTAAGGGCATGAAGTAGGGCATGTGCTTTAGAGGCCCTGTACAAGTTTAACAAAGTCCAATATTTCCAGATTTTCTTGTTCTGTCCTGTTTCACAAATATAATTATTGTTTTGTAGACCCACATTTGTCAGTTTCCAAGTTACTTATTTTAGTCTCCATATATTAATGACATGAAGTAGGGCATATGCTTTAGAGTCCCCCACAAGTTTAACAAAGTCCAAGAATGTCCAATATTTCCAGATTTTTTTTCATTCTATTCCTGTTCATCTCCATTTCCCAAACCCTGTCTCTGCTTCATCTCCAGTGCACTCTTGATTCTTCTAGTCAACTCCTGTGCTTTTTCTCTCTTTCAAGCATTTTCTGTTGAAATACTGGGAAAGGTTTCACTGGCACAGTCTCTTTGTGGGCTTTATTACCAGAAGAACAAGAAGCAGAATCTCCTTCTGTTTCAAAGCTCACATTTTGTTGGACAAACTTTTTTTATTTCTTCCTTAGCATGTACTTCATCAAACAATGTTTTTGTTCCTCCAGGGAAAAATATTTTGAAGATAGCTGGGTAGAGCAGTTTGAATCTCACACCTGCTTCTTGACATTCCCTGTATAATGGAATAAATGTATTCATCTTCTGCCTCGTGTACAGTGAATAGTCATTTTCCACAAATAATCTGCTGTATCCCACTTTAAGTACTTTGCCCTTCTGTCAGAATCAACTCCTTCTGCTGGTAGGATTACATTTTTACTATTAAAGGTCTAGTTTGTTTTCTCATAGCCAGATTTGGAGCATACACAAAATGTGCCCTTTCAATTAACAATTCCTGTTGTGGAATAACAATTGAGTTGTTTATTTGTGCTATCATGAAATTAATACAGTCTGTTCCTTCCAGCTTCTCAGGTACAGCAGAAAATCTTAGGTTTTCTCTATGTGCTCTGTCCTCTAATTTTATCATGTTTTGAAACATCTCTTCTTGTGCAGTCTCGTATTCAGCCAGCCTTTTCTTAATTTCTATCTCTGAGTTTTAAAGTTTGATCATCTCATCTGAGTAACTGTTTAAAGTTTCCTCCATTTTTCCAGCCTTTTACTGTTTGAGTTGATATATTCCATCAGTGTTTCATCTGTTTTAGTCAGGTCTGTATGCAACTGCTTTATACCTGCCTCAAGGTTACTGGAAGTCATGTCTGGAGTTTTCACTTCTTTTTGCAGAATAGCTACAGTACTTTTCCCAGTCAATGTTTTTTCATCACCTTTTGTAGCTGATTTTCCTTCAGATCCTCTGTATTTCTTTTTTTCCTGGCATTGAGGCAGTGCACTTACTAGTTAGTTACTGAAATTTACTCCAGGTCCACTGGCTTTCTCTGCTAAGTTTCTGTTTTCACACTGGGAGAGTCAGAATTAAGCTGTTACTCCATATGCAGCCATGTTGGAAGTCCAAGAATGTGGAAATATTATTCAGAAGAGACGTATACTTTAATTAAAAAACACTAAAGAAAATGCAATGAAACAACATAATGGATGAGATATGAATTTAAAAAATACTGAATATAAAAGGATGTTAAATAAAACTTGTTCCATGTTCACAAAGGAAGAAGACGAAGAAAACATATTAAGTAAAATCAGTAGAATAGCCCAGGGGAATGAGGCGGATCTCAGTCAATTTATAGAAGTACTTAAAATAAAATGCTACATAGCAAAACTGAAGATTCTCTGGACAATAGAGCCGAGTAGGATTAATCCTCCAATTATTTGAGAATTGAGAGGAAATGTATGCTTCTTACTAGATGTTCAAGCAAGTCATAGGAGGTTGAGAAGCTTTCTGAGACAGGTTGTAGGTGGATGTGATGCCCTTTAAAAAAACTGGAGAAGGATTGATTCAGTCAACTTTCATTTCGGTGTGACTTCATTTTTAGGTGACATCATGGAATCACTTCTGAAGAAACTAATTTTGAAACATCTGGATGCCAGCTGGAAACTGAGGAAAGTTTAATAAGGATTCACATTAGGAATGCCATGCTAGACAAATCTAATACATTTCTTTGACTGTGTAATTATGATACTAGATTAGAAAAGTGTTATGTGACATTCTTGGCTTTTAGCAAACTATTTCACCTACTACCATACATTAAGATAGTGAACAAGTTAGAATGACTTAGTGTGCATCCTATGGAGGTAGATTGGGTAAAGTAATGACTAATTAATAGAACACAGAGGATGATTACAGATTGTGGATAATCAACATTTAACTCCTAATGACATAAAGGTATACAAGAGAGAGAGATGATGTACAGAAAAGTTCAGAAAAGATAAGAAGACTTGACAAGACTAAACCAATCACTTAGATGGTAGTTTAAATTCAGAGTAGAAAATGCATCGGAAAAGCAAAAAACAGGAGATGAGTATGCAATAAGAGGGGAAACAGTAGCAACAACACATAGATTTGCCAAGGGTAGTCATACCTGATATCCAACCAGTAAGTAAGTAATGATAAAGAGCATCAGTGAAGGCTGATGTAATACGTGGACATACAGAAATAGGCATAATCAGTAGAAATCAAAGCATTATTGTTCCTCCACATACACAGTGTGTGTGTCCCTATGAAGTGCTGTGTTCATATCTGGACATCTCCACCTCATCATCATCATCATCATCATCGGGACATAGAGGAGACAGAGGCTTCCAGGTTTATGTCATATCATCGAATGGTCACATTGTGAAATGGCATCCTGTTGACAATGCAGGCTGTAGTACCTTCCCCATGTGGAGGGCTGCACCCCCCCTTAATTACATACACCAACTTCAAGATCAGACTACAGTGGGAAAAGTGCAAATTTCCTGATCCCTACCATAATGTGATCTCAGAATGGTTCGACGGCCTGCACTGTCGACAAAATGCTTTTTGACAATGTGGCCATTCGATGATATGACATAGACCCTGAGGCAGTTCATATAATTACTAAAATGGTTCATGATCTGCACCAGAAGTCATATAATGGAGGATAGAAGAGCTTAATATGAATAATGATACATATATGATATAAATATTTGAGTTGTTTGAGACGATTCACAGAGTCTGCGTGGGTGCAATTTTTCATTGAAAAAGTATAGATTAATTCAAGTCATTGGTCAAGAAGAATATGAGAAATATTAATTCATAGAAACTGTGATGAGTAATAAGAACAGACTTCTTAAAATGGCAGTAGGTTAAAAGCAGTAACATTATTCATTTATTTATTTATTGACCAGGAAAGTCCACTGGGTCAGAAACCCATTTTCAGTGGAGGCCTGGGGAGAAAAGCTCTGCAATGGGTAAAATAACAATATCAGATTACAGTAGATAGGTAGTTATACAATTTTAGAAAGAAAGCCTTTAAACTATGCAAAAAAATATAGACAACAATTATCACATCATAGCAAACTTTTTTTTACAAATACTGTAGCACCTTCTATTTAACATAGAGGTGAAGATAAATACATTTTGTAGAAAAAACAAAATTATATTTAATTCAATTTAAGTACATTGCATTAAAAACTGAGATATACACTAGTACCCACCCACCAGGGAATGAGTTAGAGAGAAATAGTATGTGGATTGTTTTTTAGTGATTGGTTATATCTTTGGATAGAGGGAGTAATAAAGAGAAGATTATAGGGGTCTGGTATTAAAGGAGCAAGTACATGTGGGGTTGTTAAGATAGTAGCTTTCTAGTGAGGATTTAAAAGCATTAAGGGACTCTAACAAAGTAATAGATGTTGGTAGAGCATTCCATAATTTAGCTATGGAACAGGAGTATAGGCTTTGTCCTGCTCTTTTGTTTGGTTTTGGTATGATAATTCAGACATGTATTGAATAGATAGCTCTGTGGCTTATAGGGATAAAGCTCCACCTTTGCTCTAGGAAGGTCAAGCACTGAAGCAGCTGACATGATGAGGTAGGAGTGAAGTGGACAACAATGCATCCCCATTTGTGGCTAGTCCAGAAGAGGACCATGAACCTATGAACCCTGCTTACATTAATGGCAAATGATACTGCAAGCAGGAACAGAATACGTGTGAATGCACATGCATGTGCAGAAGCAAGCACTTAGAGGAAGTCATAGACATAGCAGTGAGTGCTAAGGTTTAGAGTAGAAATATCAGTCTCCACTACAGATGGTAGTGCCACTCCTAGTTCCCAGTTCTCACTCTGAAAGGACCAAACGTGGGGAAATTAATAGCTTAATAACCACTCCAAGAGACTGAGGATCTGACAAAAACATTGCACTGGGCAGATAAAAGGCAATTCCTTTCTGAGGTTGTGAAGACATAACAAAACAAAAAAGAACAATAATATGAGATGTCAGCCCATTCTTTTTCCTTAGTAAGTAGGAGTTAGGTGCTGACTGACCTTTGTTTATATAAGGGAGCCCTCCCACCTAACTTCTCTCTGCAGAGGCTGGTGACTATTTTTTGTGATGTCGCTTTAGGTAAGTCTCTCTTCTGCTTACCACTGCATGACTCCAGTGAATGCCTGCCCTTCCTTACATAAAAGCATGTGCAGCCAACCCAGTAGCTGCTACCTGTAGTACCTTAACCCTTTGGTTGGGGTCATTGGTACAGCAGGCACATTGCACCCCCCATTGATGGCTGGTCATTCCCATCCTTCCCTGCCTTGTACTTTCCAGTGCTTGATCTGCTAGTCAGAACTGGGTCATAGTCAGGATACTATCCTTATGTGCCGTAGAGCTGGGCCCATGCTAAATGTTTTGTCCTTAATTGTCTCCTCACATTACTGAGTCTTTGAGTGAAGAACCTGGGGAAACAGTGGATGGAGCCATTCTGTATAGGAGGCAGGGCCGGCCTTAGCTGAAATGGCACCCTAGACGAAGTAGTGCTGTGGTGTCCTTTAAGCCCCACCCACACCATGCTCAAGGAACACCCCTATTTGAGCCACTCCCACAAAAGCCACTCAGGTCACTCCTACAAAAAGCACTCCAGTTCTTTCAATTTTTAAATGCATGAAAAATCTGTCATACTGTAACAAATACCTTGTCGTGTAGTTAAACTGCAAGTGAAGGTGAATTCTCCTTAATAAACTTGCTTGATCTGTTGCTGGTGTAAAGATTTTATCTACAGTCATGACAGAGTAATAACATTGCTTTTTACAAGGTGCATAGCACATGTGGAACAGTGACTCTTAAAAAACAAATGAATCAGTAAAGTCATTCTCAAAGCAGAGCAGAATCTCAACAGCTTGTTACACATTTATGAGTGTTAGCAACTCTGTACCAGAACGAAAACTAAAAATGGTGCAGTACGAGAAAAGACTCAAACCATAAAAAAAAACTGCACTGTAACTCTACATTAACACAAGTACAAGTTTGAATTCAAAATACAGTTCAGAGAGAGAAACTAATCTTTGTCAGTACTGACTGACTGCATTCTTTGAGTCATGATACCTCACCAGCACACAACAGTATTTTGAACAAATTAAACTCAAGAGCATGCATGCTATGCTAATTATCTTCTCCAAAAAGGAGATTTTCCTGACCGAACATAACATTTAAAACTTCTGCAAAAAGTTAATACCTGAACCTTTATTTTTATTAAATAAAGCACTGTAGAACAGTACAGACCTCACACTACAAGTTCCAGGCCAGATGAATTCACTCAGTTTAGTACACAAGCTGATTTATTAAAAATAAAAAAAATAATTTCTGCAGTAAAATTTAACAGCAAAACTTCAAACTTATTCCATTAACGAAACTTGTGGTGTGAGGTCTTTAGTTTTACTAGTTCATTTGTTACCTGGCAAAATTCACGAGGTACAGCTGTTGAGAAACAACCGCACTATAGATTACCTTGCGATTCTTGCTAGATAACAAAAGAACTAATAAAAATAAAATCAATTACCAACTTTTTTACCAGAATGGATACCTAAAAACAACAAGTTGAAAAACTAGATAAGCTATTACTGATTTTCCCAGCAGCTTACATAACTACATCTAAATCAAGGACTGCCTCACAAATCTAATCTGGATAAAAGTGATGGTGCTACTAAAACAGAGGACCATGAGCCACACCAGGTTTACACAGCCACCACTGAACATGCAGTCTAAGCCAGATCTGACACTGTCCATGACAAACACATGCATATATGGTACACACCGCATTACATACATGTATGAACGCCATCGCAGAAAGATATATCACTCACACATACACACGTTTACAACTCCAGAATGTCTTGGACGTTAAAGGTTGTCTCATCTGCACAGAGCCAATTTTTATGGATTAATAAGATTCATTTTTATTTCACAGTTAAAAACATTGCCAATACTGAATGTGTGACAGAACCTTTTCACTGTGGAACTTCAAGGAACGTGAAGCTTTTAAGTCCATTAAATGAGAAACGCTCTTGGTAATGAATTACACTTGGGAGGTATGACTTCAAAAGAACATTCCACAAAACTATCGATAGTTCACAGAAAAGCATCATTTACTAATAATGGGCAGACTGCAACTTTTAAAGCAAAAAGGTACTTCCAGATTTACAAACCTCACTCTCCAAAGCATCACTACACAAGCCGTTCTCTATTTATCACATCTATCTACAACTAAATAAACTAGTACGATAAATGGGGAGGAAGGGGAAAAAACAGCTTCATCATGTTTACATTTGTACAACCCCCAGTACCAAAGTCCCACAGAAAAACTATGGACCATTTATTACTGAATGTAATTTCACCTCTCTCACACACATTATCTCTACAGTACCAACTAGCTGACTGTTTATACAAGTGCGACTCACCTACTAACTAAACCACATGCAAAATATTTCTGAATTAAGTGTTTACCTGAGGGTGTCTATTCTACAGCTAAAAGAACAAGGTCAGCATGCTCTGTTATGTACTCACATATCTATCTACAACTTCTGGGTTTCTGGATTTTAACTTTCAAACCCGCTTTTCATTCACTTAAAAAAAAAAAAAATTAAAAAGTAAGTCGCTCCCCATACTGAGTTTTTGCCTACCCTAACAGGGAGTAATTTGGCTTTCCGGAGCTCAGGTAGTCTGGACTTATCTTAAGGTAAGCAAAGCACATGAAAATGGCAAAAAAAAAAAGTCGCCCTTTGTCTCCCACATGGTGAAGAGAACCAGGATGCTGATGCACGCACATCCAGAGATCAGGATCCGGCAGTAAATAAAGCAAATAGAGCCGCCTGCCTCTATCTCATTAATGAAGAAAGGGATAAGAAGCGGGCATGAGTTTTAAACATCGATTAGAGCAGTAGCCAGGGACATCAGTGGTACAAAAGCATCACTGATTGGATGCTTTAAATAGCGCTCAATAATAGCAGCCACTGACTGATCACATAGATGCAGGGGGGGGGAGGGCATGGAAGAACCATTTGTCAACCCTGTATTTGTCTCTCCTTGTCACATGTCTGTCATTTCTAATGTGTGCAGATTCATTCCTGTTTGTACTGTTTTGTGTTTATGCCCCTGCTGCATATCCTTCCTCACCTTTGCTCCCACTACAAATCTTCTCTCTCTCTGTGTGTAATATGTATATATATATATATATATATATATATATATATATATATATATATATATATATATAAAGAGAGAGAGAGAGCACTGTACCTGTCTCCATAAGCAATTGTGCCTTGCCTTTCCTCCGGCCTCCTTTTTCTTTGTGGTTCTCTTCTGTGTCTATATCTGTTTGCTGTATTCCTCCATTTCCTGCTGTGCTATGCTCCTCTTTCTTCCCTTTCATGGAGCCAGTAAGTGTCCAAGTGACTGCATCTCTAACACCAGACTTTTGCATTGGGTTTCAGCTTAGCTGTACGTGGCACTTACCAAAAGCCTGCCACACCGTACCTCTTTGCGCTACTTGCTGTCTTCAGCTGTAATGAAATCTATGCTAGCCAGAGTGTGAACTACCTTGATGTACAAGGAGGTGCTTCCTCAGCGCTGCTGTGTTTGGCTTACGGTATCATAGCCTTGGTTTGATTATCTCTTTAGCAAACAGCCAGCTGCTCAGCTGCACAGATTGTCGCTGTTTATACGTTCATGTCAACTTTACACTGTAGTGTATCATCATCGAATGGCACAAGCTTTGGATCTCTATGAATTCTGATCTGTATCAACATACCAGGCTAAAATAATCAAAATAATATTTACTTCTGCTACAGAAGACACTCAAGTGAGTGATGCTTTTTTTTTGCTCGTTTATAAATCATACCACTTAGTAAAATTGCATTGAAGGGATTATTTGAAATGACAATGCCTGATCTTAAAAAAGTGGAGTGATGTTTGCAAGGAAGTAATTTTGGCTTCCTACTTAGTGTTCTTTTTATGAAGCAATGAAGCCAGGACAAAGGGGTACTTGTGCCCCAATATAATACTTTGTCAGATATTGCATTTTATCTACAAAGTGATTATTATTTCCTAAAACACTCAGCATAGTCTTGTTCTGTAGTTATTTGCTGAAAACTATTGAAATGGTTCTGATTACAGGACTTATTCTGAATGCTTGGAAGCAAGGCACCGCATGGCCGTTTTTCTTTTTAAATGGGATATAAAACAGTTGCTTGTTTTGTTACAGTGCCATTTCCTACTCACTTTGATGCTAGTCTAGAATTCAGCTTTGAACTATGTGCTTACCCAGATGTGCAAACACAGCAGCAGCAGGCCAGTGTTAAATACACAAGCAAGATATTATTTTCCTGCCAGTAGTTTGATCATCTTATTGCTTATTAAGCTAACATAGCAACAGAGTATAAGAATTGCATGCCTAATAAGCCAGCTTTTTCATTTTTATTATTTGTACAGGTCATGCTTGTCAACGTCTTAACAAAAATAATGGGGGGCAGAGGCTGAAAAGTAAGGATGAATAAAAACATGTTTTTACAAAAAAAAAGAAAGAAAGTTAGTAGAATACGGGTTTCCATT
>NC_056738.1:354030933-354163433 GCF_019279795.1 Protopterus annectens
ATGCTGGATGTCCACCATGGCTTGTTTTTACTTGGGGCTCTGTCTTTGATTCTTTCTGGTACGGCCAAGTTTATACACTTAAGTAAGTGATTGTACAGGGCTTTAGTGTAAGCTCTGGTGTTGTTACCACTTCCAGCTTGTGGTGAGGATTTTAATGCATTTATACCTTCACTTAGAAGGGTATAGTTTGCCATGGTGAAGTTTTTTAGTCTGATTTCACCTGGTGTTAGTACCAGCTTGAAGGTGACTGATTTGTGGTCAGATTTAACTAATGAGGGGCCTACAGTTGTGGCAGTGCATCTGTTTGACATGTTGGTGAGGACCAGATCCAAAATGTTTGTTCCCATTGTTGGGGTATGGACAATTTGTTCCAGGGCATTTGAATTAACAGTCAAGGAAGTTTTGCACTAGCGAGTTAGGGCCAGTGTATGTTTCCCGGTTGATGGTGGGATAATTGAAATCCTCTATAACCGGTGTGTTCGTAAAATTTGGATTGTCTCCAGTTTGGTCAAGTAGGCTTCATGGGCATCGTGCCCCATGGATGAGGATCTATAACTGGGTATGACTTGAATGGGAGGTCTTAACCACTGTAATCTGGACCTGGAGTAACTCTATGGAGTTGTTCAGTCTAACAAGACTGGAAGTGAATTTATATCTAATATAGATTGAAACACTGCCTCCTTTGGTTTTGACACATTCATTTTGTGGTCTAAAGGTATGGAAGGCATTGTAGCCTTGCAAAGCCCGGGTACTCTCTGAGGCCTTGAACCAGGTTTATGTGACTGCATAGACATCTACACCTTCTAGTGATAGAAATGCTTCCACGGAGTGCAGTATTTGGTTTAAGCTCATAGCATTTAGCAGCATGACCCTTATTTTGTTCTGACTGGTTAATTTCACATTAGTAATGTTGTTTTTGAGACCTTACCTAAAAAAGGCACTATGGGGGAGGCCTTTGCCAGCAGCCGAAAGCCTAGAGATGCCAGGTGCAAACCATCTTTGGCAAAGCAAGTGGGGATTGTCAACCATGGCTTCCCTGACAGGAACTAGATCTCCTTTGAATGACACCAAAAACTGAGCCAATTATTGAAATCAATCATTTTTTGTTTATACTGTGGCATCATTCTAGGTGAGGGTAGCATGCTGCTCAAGGCTAGGGACATACCTGCCTGGGACACATATTTAGAGAGCTCAACCATGTCTCTCTTTATATAGTCCAGTGAGGTACATCTCAGGTCATTCACACCAACATGAACTATGACAGAGTCATAACGGTACTTTTTGCTGAGAGACCCGAGTTCTAGCATGATCTGATGAATCTTGGCACCGGATAGACAGTTGACCGTGACGTTCTCCTTGTCCAACTTGGTGAGTGGGACATCTGTGTGTCTCATTATTGAGTCTCCAATGACAAGAACATTTGTTTTTTGAATGTTACTCCTTATTGGCTTGGTGGGTGAGACACTGGTGTTGCTATGTGTGTTGTGGGGACTGTTAGTTGTAGCAGTCTTGTGTCTTGGAGCTCTCTGGTGTTTCAATAAGTTTTTTGAGAGAACCTCCACATAGGTGGATTTAAGTGCACCATGTGTGTGAGTAGTGGTATGTGTATGAGTAGTGGTACTATGAGCATATGTAGTGGTGGGTAAGTTGACAATCTTCTCTGTGTTACTGTTTTAAGTGAGAAAGAGCATGGATTCTAGATTCTTGGTGTAAATACATCTCTTGCACTGTGTACTAGAGTGTGTTATAAGTAGAGGGTTGTCTGTGTACATAAGGCAACTGCTACACTGCCTCAAGAAACCCAAGTCAACAAGGTTGGCAGGAGAAACAAGAGTAGTCCAACTGTCTGTAATGCTAGGTTAAAGACTGTTGTCACTATGGTGGCTATTAAGAATCGATCACAGAGAAGCTCAGTGGATGGATATTTCTGCCTGGGTTTTAGCAATTTTTTTTTTAATTTAACTGCCTGGCTTTCATGCATAACTGTGCAGCAGTGCACAATGCTGTGCAATGTGCAAACAAGCAGAACCCTGCACAAATACAGGGCCTAAATACCAGAAGCTAAAACCTTGAAAAAAAAAGTTTAAAAAGATTCAAAAGGACCAATGAGGATGCTTATTCCAAGCCCTAGACTGGCCTTACTTTACCAGACAAGTCACAATCAGCACAATTCTCTCACAAAAGTGCAGATAGGCCCCTTCCTATCCAAGATGATCTTGAAAATGTGCTCAGAACAAACAAACCACTGCAAATAGTCCCAAAAGCAGCAAGCCTGTATCTGGATTATGCTGTAGCTACTAGCTACCCTAGTTTCAGTGGGAAACACTAGAGAATGTTTAAAATAGCAGAACAATAGCAGTGAAACATTAAAAAAATGTTTAAAACAGCAGAAAATCAGCAAGGATGCTCTATAGAATGTTTTAAACAGTTAACAGATCAGTTATTTAAACACTACTTGGCAGAAAAACAAGAACAAGCAGAACAGCTTAAAACTGAAAAATACCAGTAAATACTTAACAAACAGTGAAACTAACAAAAAAAGCTTTGTAAACAGTGAAAACAGCTGTAAAATGATTTGCTTTCTTTGATTTTCATTAGTGGCCATCTCTGTTGCAGCATTTTAAGGAATGTTTGAATGACAGGCTTGAAAATGTAACTGAGTTAATTGTTCTTTTCAAAGTAACAACTGTAGTTCAGTGTTAAAGGTGTGAGAAATCTGACCCCTATTATTAATAGGTGTTACTTGGGCTGAGATGGTTTGCGTTGCATTCACAGTTTTAAATATTTTAGCTAGTCTCTGATATTAATCTTTCCCCAATTCCAGAAGAAACATTTGTAGAAATTATAGTGTAAATGTAAAATCATATACTGACAGAGAGTAAGAAGAGTTAGATTAACATATCTGCTTTCTTTGTGGCACTGAGTTTTATTACAGGGGAAAGACATTTACATCGGAAAACTAACTGTGAAAGCCCTGCCTTTGTTCAGACTCCAGGCTATACTATTTATCTGAGGTGTGATGCTGGCAATCTGTAACTGATAAGGCACATTTAAATGTCATTGTTTTCTGAATGGCTGTGTTGTTGGGATAAGTGACCTAACTTAATTACTGTGCGCCACACTTAGTAGCTGTTGTGATGTAACAGCTGAGACTGATGCAGGAAAGAAAGGCAAGCATAATTATTACATTTTTTTCTGTAGGTGAAGTGTTCTGTGTTGGATTACAGGGGAGGAAAAACACTTTTTGGAAAGAAAAAAAAGAAGTTATGTTCTTACCATAACGTTTCATGTTTGTTGTCCTTTATCTCGCCTTCCTTCTTTCTGGTTGGGTTGGAGCCGACTCGGCCACTTCTAAAGCTCAAAGAGTCCTTACTGGCTCGAGGATAGCCCCTTATCCCAGCATGCTTAGCGGTAGCTACCCAGATCTCTTTTGTGACAACTAACCACTAGATAGGAGAACTATAAATTACCAAATAAAGGAGGTAACCAAACAATACTGCTTCCCTGTACCGAAAAAAAAAACAGAATGACAATGGTGACAAGGACTATACCAACAGCTGAAAAGCAAAGGAAACTCAGCCAAATCAGCCAAAAAGGGAATTCCTCTCAATCATCCAGGATGGGGGAAGGAGGGAGGGACACAAGAAGGAAGGCAAGATAAAGGACAACAAACATGGAACATTATAGTAAGAACATAACTTCTTTATGTTATGTTGTCCATCTCGCCTTCCTTCTTTCTGGTTGGGACAGTGTCCCCAGCACCTAAATCCTGGGTGGCTCTCTGGAAAAGAGACTTCAGAACCGTGGAACCAAAGGATGCCCTGTTCCGGGAGGCCATGTCCACCTTGTAATGATTAATGAAGGTATGGGGAGTAGCCCATGTTGCTGCCGTACAAATAATATCTAATGGAAGCTTGGCTTGAAAAGCTATGGAGATAGCCAAAGACCTAGTAGAGTTTCCCCTTACCTTTCCTGTTACTGACACATTCCAAGACTCATAAGCATAAGTAATAGTATTGGACAGCCATTTTGACAAAGTCACTTTGGAAACTGGTGAGTCTTGCTTACTCTGTGAGAAGGATACAAACAGCTGATTTGATTTTCTGATGTTCTTGGTTCTTTGAAGATAAAATCATAACTGCCTGTGGACATCCAATTGATGTAGCTTATACTCTGCCTTGTTGCCATAATTTGGAAAGAATACAGGGAGTTCAATTGACTGATTCAAATTATATCCTGAACAGACTTTTGGTAAAAGGAAGGATTTGTTCTAAGAGATACTCTATCCTTGTGAAAAATCATATAAGGCGAGTGGATGGAAAGTGCCTGTAACTTGGAAACCTGCCTAGCTGATGTAATTGCAATCAGGAAGAGGGTCTCCCATGATAATAATTTTAGAGGACAAAAAGTGGCTGGTTCAAAGCGGGGGGGGGGATTAGAGTCGCTCGTACTAAATTTAAATCCCAAGGATGGAGAGGTTCTCGGATGGGAGGCCTTAATAGGGTAGCACCTTTCAAAAAGGCCCTACATAGCTTGTGGAACATGACATTGGAACCTAGAAGGCCCACATGAAAAGTAGAAATAGCAGCCAGTTGAACTCAAATCATAGCAGCTTCTGCTCCTTTCTCAAAGGTTTCGGCCAGGAAGTCGAAAATATTTGAAATTGGTGCTGTAAAAGGATCCGTGTCATTTTGCTTGGCCCAGAAAGAGAATCTTTTCCATTTACTAGCGTAAAGTTTCCTAGTAGTTGGTTTGTGAGAAGAGACTAAAATATGTTGAACAATAGGTGAGATATCCAGAAGCCTGGATAGGACTGGAAGTGGCGAAACCAAGCTGTCAGCTTGAGAGTTTGAATGGAGGGATGAAGAGCACCCGACTGATGTGTCAGGAGATCTGGAACCCACTCCAGAATCCAAGGCTCCTCTTGCAGGTAATGCCAAAGGAATGGAAACCATATCTGAAGAGGCCAGAAAGGGGCAATGAGGATCAGCTTACGACTCAAAACATTTCTTTCTGAAGAACGTTTGGAATTAGAGGAAAGGGAGGAAAGGCATAACGAATCCTGGAGGGCCAATCGTGGATAAGTGCATCTCTGGGTGACTGCCCTGGTGAGGGAACGGCAAAGTAGCTGCTGCATTTGTTGTTTAGGTGTGAGGCAAAAAGATCACAGCATGGCTGACCCCATCTGCGGAAGATCATATCCGCCACATCTTGTTTCAGAGACCACTCATGGAGCATGAGAATTGCCCTGCTGAGCTTGTCTGCTATCACGTTGGACTACCCCGGGATGTGCTCTGCAACCAGAAAATGCTGAGAGGAAATCACCCAATGCCATACTCGAAGGACCTCCCGACACAGGGGGTAAGATTTGGTTCCACCCTGTTTGTTGATGTACCACACCATTGACATGTTGTCCATCTGAACTGCTATATAGCCCAAAGGAAGAGAGTCATGAAGTGCTTGCAATGCTAATACACTGCTCTCATCTCCAGGACATTGTTGTGCAAGTGGTACTCATGAGGTTGCCAAGTTCTGTGGACTTTCTGTCCCAGATAATGCCCCCCCACCCTATCTGGGAAGCATCCGTGGTCACTGTGGCTACTGGATGAGGGGCTCCAAAGGGTCTGCCTAGAGTGACTAGGGGAGAGTGGAGCCACCACTGTAGATCTTTTTTGCAAGCATCCGTGATTAAGATCATGTGTGACATTGGTAGAGCCTGATAAATCCACTGAGTGAAAAGGAGCCACTGCAAAATCCTCATATGGTAACGAGCTAACGGGACTAGAGTAATGGCAGCTGCCATCAAGCCAAGGCCTTTAGGACTAACTGTGCCTGAACCTTTGACTTTGATAAGAGGAGAGAGACCTGACGTTGAATGGTAAGCACCCATTCTTGTGGGAGCTTGGCTATCATGCCTCTTGTATTTAGTTGAGCGCCTATGAAAGTAATACACTGAGAGGGCAACAAGGCAGATTTTTCATAGTTTATTGGGATTCCTAGACTTGCACAAGTGTGAATTGTGTGGTTCCTGGCCCTTAAGAGGTGATGCTCGGTGGTGGCAGTGAGGAGCCAGTCATCTAGATAAGGAAACACCTGGAATCCCAAATGTCTCAGGTGAGCCATCACTACTGCAATGCATTTGGTGAACACCCTGGGGACCAAAGAGTAAATGTCTCCTGGGTTTCCTGTCCATTTTTGTGTGGTAGTACTCATCCTGGAGATTGATAGAGCACATCCAATCATCCTGACCCAAAAAGGGTAGAATGGACTGCAGTGTCACCATCCGGAACTTGGTCTTCTTTACTGCCTCGTTTAACTTGCTGAGATCCAGGATAGGTCTCCAGTCCCCTGTCTTTTTTGGAACTAAAAAGAACCTTGAGTAAGTTCCAGATTCCATCTGGTTTGTGGGGATTTCCTGAATGGCTCTTTGTTGCAGCAAACTTTTTACTTCCTGGGCTGCTTGATCATTTTTGACTTCTTGGGGGCATTTGGGAGAAGGGAATTTTGTAACCCCTGGATATTATGCACTGTACCCACACATCTTGTGTTATATCTTGCCAGGCTTTTGGGTACAATGATATTCTGCCCCCGACTGCCTCCAGAGGTGGGCAGCCGGGCAATCCTTCAGGGATTCTGAAAGGGTCTTGTAGAGAACGTATCCCTGTCACCCTGTTGTGGACCCACCTGTCACGAGGCTGGTGTCTCCCTTTATTATTTCCCCCTCTGTCCCTGGGGGAATTATCTCCATGAATATCCGGTGAAGCTCCCTGGGATTTATGGAACCACATTTTATCACTCTTTTGGCCTTTGGGATAAGGTCTGGATGGAGTGGAAAAACAGACTCCTATGGCAGAGAGAGTTTTTCTATCTTGTTCACTCCTGGTAAGAGTCTCTCTAACTTGCGGCCCGAACAAGACCGAGCCATCAAAGGGGGCATTCATAAAGGAGAACTTGAAGGTCTCTGCAAATTGACAAAGGCATATCCAGGAGTGTCTGCGAAGAGCCACTCCTGTGCCTGCAGCCCTACTCGCTCCATCTGATGTGTAAGAAATCAGGAGCATGGAGGAGGAAGAAGAGGGGGGGTAGCCTCTAAGTTAAATGGCTACTGCTCCCAAAGGGAGAAAGCCTCTAACTGTAACAGCTTCTCCCTAGGTAGCAAGGTGGGATAACAGGACAAGAGAACAACCCTCAAGAAAAACGGTCCGCCGACAACAACAACACACAGGTAAAGGCCTGAGAGACAATGATGGCCTAACAACAGCAAAAAAAAAAAAAAACAGCAACGAGGATAGGGGTGATATAGAAGGAGTAATCACTAAACTCTAAAGAAATTTAGCCTTAAACAATAAACATTTTTATAGAAAAATATCACTACTTAGCCTGAGCCAGCAGAAGACAATCTTGACGATGCAAGCGGCAAACGAGATCTGGTTAGCTACCGCTAAGCATGCTGGGATAAGGGGCTAGTCTCGAGCCAGTAAGGACTCTTCGAGCTTTAGAAGTAGCTGAGTCGGAGCCGAGATCGGCTCTGAACCCAACCGGAAAGAAGGAAGGCGAGATGGGCAACATAACATCTTGACTTTAGGGTGGAGTTCTCCTTTAAAACACCTATTTCTGGTCATATGGGCATGCTTTGTACTCCTCCAGGAATCAGTCCTCAAACTGTAAAATACAGAAATGTAAAATACAGAAATGTATCCGCTACTTGGGTCTTTTTTTAATATAAATATAATTTCTCCTTTTGTTCATCTCAGATATTAATGCTAATTAATCCTCTCTGCCTTATATCTTGTGTGTAGTTCTATTTAGTTCTGTTAAAAGGAATAGAATGCTGACTATATAATTCAAACTTATCTTCAATTCCGTTGTTAGAATGTACTTCACTGACATCATGAGTCATTTTAAATCATTAAATCAAGTTATACAACAAGCTGTCAGACTGACTAGGTTTGTCTGAAAAACAAAATAAAGGGAAAATTAGCAGTGCAGTTTTGGAGGCCATTGAGGAGCCTAGCTCTCAATTGCCTCCCAAATACTGTCTGGTAAAGTGAATTGCTCACTGTCATACTGTAAGGCCAAATGGAGGCTGAGAGAATCAAACCTGGACTCCAGGAAACAGCTGGTTTACAGCTCATAGCCTTAATCCTGTGTGCTAACTTGTAGACTAAACAATATTTTTTATAAATGACATCACATTTCCAAAAGAATGAAGTTGTCAAATGCCAGTCAAAAACACGTCATAAAAATCATGAAAATAACACTTTGTACTGTAATGTATTTATTGTTATAGGGATAGTGCAATAATCAGACAAATAGCATTCATTTATCTTGTATTGGTTTTATTCCAGTTTAATTTGTGCTTCCCATCCGAAGGCCTTGTTAATGATTTAACTGTAAATGTACTGTTTGTATTATCACTATGGTTTCAGAAAGCACCATATCACCTAGACTGTTATTATAGAGGCAGTTCTTGAGTTCTAGTAGTGAGATCAATGACTTTATTCGGCCATTTTTCTGCATCCTTCCTCGATTTCTTCTTAGCATCTGTGGGCCAAATTCTTCCTTGGGGCACTGTCTGTAATACATGGTTCTGCAGACTAGGTTCTTAGGTCTGTTTTATCCACAGTGTATGTGTACCCACAGTATAAGATCATTAGCAGGAGTTTACAGTATCACTGCTCTGTTGATGATATGCAGTTATAGCTCTATATATACACTCCAGCAAAAGTCAAGGCTATACACCTCTGTCAGCCCATGATTTATGCTTTATGAATCCCCCTGACCTGGCTTGTCACACTCCACACTTTGAGGTTCTTAATCATGCTTAGCTTGTGCTGATCCTCCAGATGAGGAACTGACTTCCCGAATGCCTTCAGACACACAACCTTCTTTATACAGCAGTAATACAGCACCTCACTGCTATCAAAACATTTAAGTTGCTGACTAACATTTAGTGGTGTTTTTGTGACTTTCAAAATGTTTCTGTTAAATGTACAACCACACATGTACTTCACAACAAGTCACAATGTGTGTGTGTGTGTGTGTGTGTGTGTGTGTGTGTGTGTGTGTGTGTGTGTGTGTGTGTATGTATATATATATATATATATATCTATATATATCGGGAAGGGTGGAAATGTTGAAGTGGTTTTATGACTTACAGAAGCTGCAACAGACCTTAGCAAAGCTCTCTGTGTGCGTATTATTGATACATAGGTTCCTAGGTTTATAGGTGTGTACTAGGCTAATGGCTCTGGAACCTTTACAAGCCTAGCCCATAGGATTAATCTGGCATTATGCCACCCAATCTTAGTTCCCAGTGCCTCTGTTGAGTAGAGACACTGGAGTGATCCCCAGGGTGAATTTTCTATTTCCCTTCCACTCATCAAGATTCCTCTTGAAGAGGGCCAGTGAGGTGCTCTGTTTGACATGTATGGGAAGTCTGTTCCATAGCATGGGCAATCTCTGGGTTATGAACCTGTCCCTCCAGCACATTCTATTAATTGTAGTAATGAGGTTGAGGTCTCTGGAGCATGTGGTGTGCAGGGATTGGGATTTCTTTAGATATAGCATTTCTAACAGAGCTGGGTCAGACATGGCTTTGTAAGCCAAGCAGAGATTGTCTCTAAGTAGACGATATGAGACAGAGAATAGTTGGAGTTTTTTTAGTCTGTCCATATAGGACAGGTGTTTAAGGCCTAGGATCCTCTTTGTGAGGTACTTTTGCGACCTCTCCAGTTGTTACAGTTGTCTAGTGAGGTACATGCCAAATGGGGCATTGCACCCAATGTCTGGCCTAATGAGGGAAGAGTAGAGGGAGACAATGACCTCTTTCTTCCTGAATGCAAAACCCTTAGTAATGAGATTTGCCACATGGCAATGTGGTGGTCAACCTATGTTCCCAGATCTCTTATAACCCCTTCTGTGTTCAGTGGACTACCCTTGATGTGGTAATTCATGGGAACCGGGTTTTTCCCAAAGGGAATGATGACACATTTTTTGGCATTGAGCTTAAGGCCATGGTTCTAACACCAGTTGTTGGTGTCAGTGAGGCTTTTCTGAAGGATGTCAACATGACTTAGGGAGTTAATAATAGCTCCCAATTTGCAATCGTCTGTGAACTTTGTCAGCCAGAGTCCGTTCGTGTTGGCCTGGACTTCAGAGAAGTAGAAACCAAACAGGAGAGGACCTAGGACTGAACCCATGCCTGGGATTAGAACCCTGTGGGACTCCACCCATGACTGGTCGTCAGTCTGACTTGGAGTCAGCTACTTTCACACTGTAGGTTCTATCTGTGAGCCAGTTTACAACCCACCTAGTGGTATAGGGGTTGATGGCTAGCTTAGTGAGTTTTTCTATAATTCCTGAGTGGGGAATGGTATCACAGGCTTTGGCCAGAACAAGGTAGGCTGTATGAACCACCTTGCCTTCATCCACAGCTCTGGTGGCTGACTCATAGAAGTCGACCATGTTGAGCAGGCAGGATCTACCCTTCACAAAACCAAACTGTGTGGGATCCAGAGTTTGGAGATTCCCTGTATCCTTGTTTATTAGGTCCATGATGATGTATTCCATAGCTTTGCATATCAGACTTGTCAGGCTAATAGGCGATAGTTCCCAAGGTCTGTAGTCACTCCTCCTTTGTGGAGAGGGATGACTGTAGCAGTGCGTCATTCAGTAGGGACAAAGCCTGAAGTGAGGCTGTGATTGAAGGGTCCCTGTTAGATGAATGAAAGTCCAAAATATCGAATGGTGTAAACAGCAAAAATGCTGTTTTTTTTGTGATATCACGGTACAGTGAAGATCGTGAAATTTGCCCTTTCCTCACTGTAGTGTGATCTCAGAGTTAGTATATATAATTAGTGAGGGATGTGGGGGGCACCCCCCCATAAAGGGTTTGATGGCCAGCATTTTTGCTGTTTACAGCATTCGATTATATGAACTTTTGTTCATATAATATAGACCCATGATTGAATAGGGCACAGAGGTGAGGTGCCAGTTCACTCTGTAGTTCATGTAGAACACAGCCAGGGATATTGCCAGGTCCCATAGAAGCTGTATTCTTGGCCTTGGACAGTGCTGTTTTAAGCTGTACAGCAGTAATACTGGGTGCCTGGCAATCTACTAGTATTGTGATTGGTCCTTTGGGGGGGGTAAAGTTGGTACTGAATCTGTTGGCCAGTATATTGGCAATATCTGCTGGCTCAGTATAGGAGGTGCCATTGTGCAGTAGCTCAGGGCAAATCTGGGTATTGCCGTGGAGATTCTTTACATAACTGTAGAAAGCCTTGTGGTTGTCTTTACTATCTGCTGCAGTTCTGTTTTCATAGCTAGCTTTAGAGGATTTGATGAGGGATCTCAACTTTTTGCTGAAGCTGATAAGGGAGCTTTTCCAGTCTTGGAACTTCACCTTATTCTGCATCAGTTTCCTCCTTCTGTTGTAGAGTTTGTTTATGGCAGGGGACCACCAGATTGGCTTCCTTTTTTCTGAGGAGAGTGTCTTGGTTCTATAGGGTATGGCGAGATCCATGCATTTGTGTATGTGTTCATACAGTGCATCGGTGTATGATTTGGCAGTCATGCAACTATTCTCCATTTGCATGGGTGCCGTGAAGTTAGCCACCTCTGTTTTTAGGACCCCTTGGCTTTGGAGAAGTTATTCATAGTGGTTATCTTTGTTGGGGGGGGGATGTGGATTTCCAAGGTGATTAGTTTGTGGTCGGATCTAACCAGGGAAGAGTTGACTACTGGTGTAGAGCAACAGTCACCCATGTTAATAATGACCAGGTCAAAGATGTTGATACCTGTAGTGGGGGTAAGAACGAGCTGGTCCAGGGCATTGGAATTAATGAATTCTAGGAAATATTGGGCAAATGTATTGATACATGAGTAGTTTTCCCAGATAATGGAGGAGTAGTTGAAGTCTCCCAGTAAGAGAGTGTTAGGTTGGACCCTAATATTCTCCAGTGTGCTTAGGAATGTGGAGTGTGAGTCTTGGGACATGTTTGGGGACCTATAGCAGGCTACGACCTGAATCACTGTCTTACCCAATGTTAGCTGCACTTGAAGTATCTGTGATGGATTATGTTGGGCTACCAGTCTGGAGGTGTGCACATTCTTTATGAATATGGAAACACCACTGCCTTTGGAGCTTTGGTCCAAGTTCTGGGGCCAAAAGGTGTGGAATGAGTTATAGTCTGGTAGTGCAGGGGTGCTTTCTGTTGCCTTGAACCAGGTCTCTGTTACAGCACAAATGTCAATGTTCTCCATTTTAAGGAGTGCTTCGAGTGAGTGCATTTTCAGATTTAGACTTCTAGCATTGAGCAGCATGACCCTCAGTTGCATTTGTTTGTAGCTGTTATGGCGGTAATTTGGTCTTTGGAACACCACCTAATATAGGGGTGGCAAGAGCCTTGGCCAGTATCCAAAAGCCCAGGGATGACAGATGCAGGCCATCTCTGACAAAGCATCGAGGTTTATCAGTCATGTGATCCCAGGCAGACAAATACTGGATCTCCTTAGAATGACACCAGAAACTTAGCCAGTTGTTGAAATCAATCATTTTCTGCTTGTACTGTGGTATCATTCTGGGTGATGGTAGGATGCTGCTAGGGGCTAGGGTCATACCTGCCTGGGCTACATAATCTGAGAGCTCCTCCATCTCTTTTTTCATGTAGTCCAGGGAGGTATGTCTCAGTTCATTCCCACCCACATGTACAATGACAGAGTCATGTTTGTACTTGTTGTTGAGGGACCTGAGTGCATGTGTTATGTGGCAGATCCTGGCACCTGACAGGCAGCTGACTGTTACTTTTGCCTTATTCAACCTAGCGAGTAGGACATCAGTGTGACTCACTATTGAGTCATCTATGACTAGTGTGTTGGGCATGCTGTTTTGCCTTAGGGGCTTTGGTTGAGTGGCACACTGTTTAAGAGAGTTATGTGTCTCATGATTAGTGTTGCAGTGTGGTAGTTGAGTGCATGTCTAACTTGGAGGTCTCTGCTGTTTGGGTAGATTTTTACTGAGAGCCTCCGTGCAGGTGGGTATGTGGTTTGTGTTTTTATGTGAAGGCAGCGCTGGTGTGTGTTCTGGAGGGCTATGTGTTCTATGTGGTGTGGTGCAAGTATTGACCTTCTCCTCTTGACCAGCTATTCTGGTCTTGGCTGGAGAGTGCATGACTTCCAATTTAGATATATAAGTGCATCTCTTGCAAGTCTGAGTGTAAATCCTGGCAGCTTCTAGTAAAGGGGGTAGTATGGAAACCAAAGTCAGATAACCAGATGTATGTGATGTCATTTTGTAATCCAGGACAAAAATGATGTTTTAATACTAGATGAGACTAAAATCTTTGGGCAGTCTGTTTTTGGAAGCTGACATGGAAGGATAACTCACCTACTTCATCTTGCCTTGCTCTAGAAAGTGACCAGGAAATAGTAATTCTTTAGATCAGTCCAGAAAATGTAGTGAGATTAGTTAAGTACCATTTCTCTGTATCTGTGTGAATCTAGTCATCTGTGTTATTTTAATATTTCCTGTGAGTGAAACTCTGGTGTTTATTGTAAATAGATTTTCCTTATTTTCATGTTCTATTATTATTATTATTATTATTATTATTATTATTATTATTATTATTGTTATCATATATTTACATTTTTTCATTGTGGCTGGTCCTTTAAAGAATATTTTAACCTTTGAGAGTGCTTATATCTATTTGTTGACTCTGTGGCCACTCCTGAAAGCCTTGCTGCATTGGTCAAACACTATAATTTTTATTAATGTTAATTTCACTTGGTATAGTTTGGTACCCTTGTAAGAGCCTTAGGGTATCTGGCTTTTGAGTGTCTGGTGACTGTGTAACTACCTTATAGTCTGGGCAGAAACAGGTATAGCTAGTAAATCTGTGCCAGTCTTTCCCAGGTGTGTGTGTGTGTGTGTGTGTGTGTGTGTGTGTGTGTGTGTGTGTGTGTGTGTGTGTGTGTGTGTGTGTGTTTGTGTGTGTGTGTGTCTACTTTGTTTGGTCAAAAACATATTTGGTCAAAATTCACTTGACTAAGCACACTTGACTGAAAGCTCACTTCGCTGAAAACTCATTTGGTCGAAACTCATTTAGTTGAAAGTTATTTATGGCCTTTTCCCCACTGTAGTGCAATCCTGGAGTTAGAATATAAAGTAAGGGGGGTGTGGGGGAATAGCCCTCCCACCTATTTTAAATGTTTTAAACCATAGACATGTATATTGACAAGTGCAATGAACAACTCTTTCCACAAGACAATATAAACTGGGGTAAAGGCCATATATTACTTTCGACGAAATTAGTTTCAACCAAATGAGTTTTTTTATTTTTATTTTTTATTTTTATTTTATTTTTTTTATTTTACATGTGTTGATCAGGAAAGTCCGACTAGGTTCCACAGATCCTGTTTTCAGCGGAGCCCTGGGGAGAAATGCTCCAGAAATGCTTTTCAGTGAAGTGAGCTTTCAGTCAAGTGTGCTTAGTGGTCAGTTTCGACTAAATGTGTTTTTGACCAAAGTAGAGCCATGTATGTGTGTGTGTGTGTGTGTGTGTGTGTGTGTGTGTGTGTGTGTGTGTGTGTGTGTGAAAATCAAATCTCAAAGAGTGTGTGTGTCAGCTGCTTGGAGCAGGGACACAAAGCACTGGTTTCACAGAGAGGGTGCTGGAGGACTTGGCTTGGACTGTTGGCTGAGGACTCAACTATGCTGCTGTGCCATTGAGGAGTCTTACTGGGAACCTGGAGACAGAGAGAGAGAGAGAGAGAGAGAGAGAGAGAGAGAAGCCCAGACCCTGTACTATGTGTTCCCTATGTGCTCATAATGGAAATTGTGCTTGATGCAGAGAGCTGCATCTGGAAATACTGTGTGTATCTATTTTTGTTCCAAGTGAATGTCCCTCTCTGTTGTCAGTGGTGAGGATTCAGGCTCCTTGATTAGTAGCCCAGAGAGGGGACATCACATGCACTATATCCTACCTTAGTAATATAGGCTATTTACACCATTATTTGTTAGTGTACAGAATGTGGCACCATTAAATACAGCACTGACTGGGAGAAACAGTACCAGGACCATTTAATACTGTCTTTATTCTGCTTGCTTAATATTCAAATATATGTGACATGTAAACTAAAAGTTGTACTGACAGTCATATCTCTAGACTGTCCAGATTTTTGCCACATATTTTTGGGCTGTTCCTCATAAAATTGTGTTGTTTTCTTCTTGCAAATCATTGGCAAATCATGAGAACTGATGCCAGAATATAATGACAAACATTTGAGTTTCTGACTTCATACCCTTCAGAAGATCCATGAAAATGTAAATTCTGTTATTCTATCAACTTTCTAAGTTTATAAGAGCAATACTTAAAAACTATCACTATTTTTGTGCCTTTGTCTCTCCATTATTTATGGCTTTGTCCAGATTTCTTGCTCTAAGAGGTTGAGAGGTATGCTGACAGCAATGGAATAGAAAACTGATTCAGTGTAAAAAAAAATCAGTTTAGCTACTTTGTCTTAAATAATGTAAGTGCTTTGTTTATGTTACATACTTCTTGTTTTTGTCAGTGTAGATTTAACATGCTTTTGGGCTGTGAACAGATGAACAAGAAATTTGTTGTGCACTTATTGTCACCTTTATGTTGTATAGTTATAACAATTATGCCCAATCTGCATATGTTACAGCCTAAGGTTGACATGTTTTTGTATTAATATTTTAAATAATTATCACTGATATTTTACTTCTGTGTATTATTTTCAAATGTATGATGAATACATCTGCAAGCACTTTAGCTTTCATATTTTTAAAATGTCATATAATACTTTTGAAATAAAGGAATAATAAAACAAACATAATACAACATACAGAAGAATATGAAATCACTATGTAACACAAAGTCTTAGGATGCCTGCAATTGAAGGAGAATGCATATAACATAACTAAGATCAGAAATGTATAATCATATTGGAATGCAAACACTCAAATTACAAACAAAAAACACCCAAATCCACATTAAATTAGCCACAAAAACAGGCAAATATTCTATTTCTGTGAGCAATTGACACTAAAAATCCAAAAAAAATGAAACAAACATCTCTGTACCATCCCAACACCATAGCATGTGATTTGAGGGGTAGAGAAGGCATGCTAACATTCTATGAATAATTTGGGGAAGACAGGGTTAAAGTTTGAGCTGAACTTGCCATTAATGTGTTGGCAATGACCTCAGTGGTTGAGTATGTAATGTTATTTTATATTAACTCTGGGCACTGATGTGTATTATTGCTTAGATTTCTGACATAGCTAAAGAAGGCTTTATGGTTGTCTTTAGCATGGGTTCCAATTTGCAATTCATATTTGTTCTTAGAGGATTTGATTGTGTTTCTACCTTCTTTTTTGATTATTTTGAGCTCTGATGTGGTGGTGTTTGCTTTTATGGGCTAGAAGAACCTTCATCTTATGGTACAGTTGTTGATACTGAGGTTCCATTAGATGGGTTTATTCCTCAATCTGGCATTATATTTATGTCTTATGGAATGCTAGCTTGGAAATGGATGTAGAATTTACCCGTGAAAACTGAAATATGTGAAGCAGAGTCCTGTAGGTGAGGAGGGTGTTTGAATTTCATCAGGTCTTCAGTTAGTTGGAGTATTATCTCTTGGAGTAGAGTTTGAAGGTAGAAGAAGTTTGAGTTGACTTGAGTCTGACACCTAGAATAAATGTTACTGCATGATGGTCTGATTTGACTCGTGATTTGGTAATAGTGGACTCTGAGCAATTCTTTTTTGAACAACTCATTGTGATTTGGACTAGTTGCACCAAGGAGTTGCATTAATGAAATCTGGGAATCTCTACTAATACTTGATTGTGGCAATGTAGGTTTCCTAGTTAATAAAGGGGTAATTGAAGTCATCCTGGAGGATAAGGTTTGGTTCTTTGGTGAGGAATGTCACTTTTTGTTCTGCTGGTTTGATAGAGAGGGTATGGTAAGGTGGTTACAGTGTCTCACTAGGTTGTGTTTATCATAAGAAGAATTGTGGAGGAGTTCTAGTTCATTGTCCTATATTACAATTCTGGAGGTGAAATAGTTTCATAGGAACACAGATACACCCCCACCAACTACAATGTCCAAGTTGGCATTGGGTCTGAAGGAGCGATGGCATTAAGCCCTACATTGTAGGAGTGCTTTCACTGTTCTGAAACCATGCTTCAGTAACTACACATATATCAATATTTTTAAGGATTATGAATGCCTTTAAGTAGTGCAACATTTTATGCAGGCTTCTAGCATTGATCTGTGCTACTTTTATATGACTTGTGGTTGGCTATATGGGTAATTTGAGGAGAATGACCTTGCCTAAAAAGGCATTATGGGGAAAGAAAAAAGTATTAGTCAGTGTAAGGAAGCTGTGAGAAGAGATAGATGCAGACCATGCTTAGCAAAACTGCTATGGCTGCCAGCCATCTCTTCCTATGCTGATATATATTGGATCCCCATAGAACCATACCCATAGTTAAGACAATAATTCAAGTCAATTATCTTCTGTTTGTATTGTAGTATCATTCTTGATGATGTTGCGATAATGTTCAATATTAGTTTCACTCCCTTTTAAGGTACGTATTCTGAGAACCTCTTGATATGATCTAAGGAGGTGCATCTCAAGTCATTCATTTGTTCCACCATGTGTAATGATCAGGTCATATGTGCACCTGGGCTGAAGGGAATTGAGGGTTTTAGTGATGTTACATATTCTGGTACCCTTAGCTGATCATTACCCTGTCTTTGCTTAGCCTGGTGAGTGTACCATCTGTGTCTAAGTATGGAATCATTTATACCAAGGACATTGTCAGATGAACTAGCTTGGTCTTGCTACCTTAAGGACTTTGGTGTGCTAGTTATTTTAATCCTGTCAGTGTCAATATTTCCTATAGGCTCAGAGCAAGCTGTATGTTGGATATGAGCTGTTGATGCTGGGTTGTGTGCAGGAGATAAATGAGTGGGTTTAGGCTGATGCCTAATCTTCATAGTCCTTGCAGAGCTTCAGGAAAGATTTTTTTTAATGATATCAGCAAAAGACAACTTAGAGTTTGTAAACTGAAGATGTTGCATAGTGTGGGTAGGGGGAAGACAGTGTTAAACTCACTGCATGCAAATGGCTGAGAGAAGGACACTTTTTGCTGAGTTAAGTATTTACAGCTCTCACAGACAGAGTCCTTCGGCTTTAGTAGGAGTTGCTTATCTGTGAACAGGCAGTACTTACATTGCCTCAGAATACTATGTGCTGAAAGTTACAAAGACATGCGTCTGGAGCATTTCTCCCAGGGTCTCTGCTGAAAATGGGCTTGTTTCAAGTCAGACTTTCCCGGTTAACAAATGTTAAATAAATAAATAAATAAATAAATAAATAAATGAATGAATAAAATAAGGCTGACAATAGAGGGTGTTTGTGTCTTGACATCCCATGATGACCAGTGCTGCTAGATTTAAAGTGAGAATCAGAAGAGGGGATGTCGCAATTTACAGCTGGGGAAGTTGTGTGGACTGGGTTTTATGTTCAGTTACGTCTGTGCTTCTCACTGCAACTGGCAGTCAGGTTGCACAGTTTACTACAGCTAAGAAGCTCACACAACTCAGTGCAAGCAGTAAGTCTTGGCTGCTCACTACAGCTAGCAGTCAGGTTGCACAGGTCAGTACAGCTAAGAAGAGACTCACACAACTGAGTTCAAGCAATAAGACTTGGCTGCTCACTGCAGCTGGCAGTCAGGTTGCACAGGTTAGTGCAGCAAAGAAGAGGCTCACACAACTCAGTGCAAGCAACTTAGACAAAGCACAAAAGGCAGTGGCGGCTGGTGACTTCAAATCAAAGGGGGGCTGCAGGAGACAGCTGAATGGGTGGGGTCAATTGGAAGGGGTGTGTCCAACTAGAAAGGGGAGGAGCTATGCTCAAAACCACAAAAACTAACTAAATACACTGCCCTGGGTGCCAAACTGTCATTATGAGAGTCCAATCAAGACAAAACGAAGTGTAGAAGAATAAAAATATTTCAATGCATTGGCTGCATGACAGCTTACTTAATATCTAGATGGAAACAAAAAGGTTGTGAGGCATGAAAAATAAATTACTTTTTAAATACATTAATGGAATGCCAGTCAAAATCAAGTATAAGAAAAACAAGCAGCACTTAACTCAAACCACTTCTTGCACTGCAGTTCTAATTATAATTTATATTCAGCTTTATTAAAGTACCACGTAACATGCTGAAAGTAGAAATCTCTGATGCCCCCACTTGTAAAAATGTTTCTTATCGAAAAAAAGACCTGCTGCCTGACAACTATCTACTTGTTTCATGGGGAAAACATGATCAAAGTAAAAAATGAAAAGCAAACAAGAAATAAGCTCAAGATACATTGCTTAAAAGGATTACTGTACTGTATGGACCACACGATTGGCATTCTGTTTAGTTTACGGGTAAAGCCTGCAGAGATGACTGGAAGTCTCCAAGTGTAATGAGCTTCTTAAAATAATGTAATCCTGTCCTTTATTACAAATACTGTCATATGCATTTCAATACCCAAGGCTTATACATTATCTAGTTAAGTATTCTCTACATGGCAACAACAGAAAGGCTTTCAATGTTGGCAATTCTTTAACAGTATGCTTATTAAAGCTTACTTGCATCTTACGATCTCAGCCAAGCTTACCTGATGGTCATTAAAGTATTGATACTTAAACACAAAGCAACAGGCACTTTGAGTAATAAGCATAAATCAACAGTACAAAAAATATGACAGAAACCAGACCATTCTGCAAAAATCAAGGACAGATGAAAAGCCACTCTAGTACTTGTGTCTACCTTGGACGGGGGGGATACTCTGCACATTTACACTGCATAACTACTCCTTGCCTTGCTTCGACACATCCAGAGTCACTGCATGGGGGAGTGGGGTGCAACAAGTATGTCACAATTTGAAATGTCTCTGGCTGACTGTGATGGCCCTGACACATTTGTCATACCTCTCAACCAAAGAGCAAGAAATCTGGACAAAGACATACAAAGAAGTGGGGCAAAGGCCCAAAAATAAGGACAATTTTTAAATATTGCTCTTATAAAGATAATAGAATAGGTCTTGCATTAGTATGAATTTTCTGAATGGTATGAAATCTGAAACTCAAAAGTCTGTCATTATTTTCTAACTTCAGTCTTTAATGATTTGTCACTCATTTGCCAAAAAAAACGCAATTTTATGAAAAATGGACCAAAAATGTGATGTAAAAATATAAAATAGCCACACAATACAGCTAGGAACCTGTCAAAGAAGGTACACTATAATATTAGTACTGCTAACTTGAGCAGCTGAAAAAATAAAATAATCTACATTCATTTCTGAAATAAAAGTAATCTATGACTCTGATTATTACAGTCATTTCTTAATTATAAACCCTCCATGTTTTCTCCCAAAATTGCTATTTTGCGGAGGGATTATTAGGGGGAAGAGCAACATTTTGAGCCAAAATCAGGGACAGTTGAGAGGTTTGGCTATGCCTAATTCTATAAATCAATTTATTTGCATGTACCTCTCAACCTGTTAATGCAATAAATCTGGACAAGGCCAAATATATTGGGGGAACATATAAACAGTACTAAAAATTGCTCTTGTATAAACTGAGACAGTTGATAGAACAACAGGTCTTACTTCAGCATGCATTTTTCTGAAGGTTATGAAGTCTGAAACTCAGTGTGCCATTATTTAGTGACTTAATTCCTAAATGATTTGCCAGAAAAACACAAATTTTATGAGGAACAAACCAAAAATAAGAAGCAAAAATCTATTAAATTCTTTGAAAAACTGGACAGTTGGGAGGTATAGTTCAGCTGGGTCTGTCTTTAAGTTTGCCACCCTTCCCCCTCACAAAATCATGGTCGAATGGAGCCTCCCCCTGCAGCCATTCCAGTGATCCATTACTTGGCTATTTCACTCCATTTACCATAAACACTAATGTGCATACCGATTTACTTCTATGATGATTTGGACTTCATTTAAATGTTTTATTTTGCATTTTACAGCACAAACACTAAGACATCTGCTAAACAAACTTATCATTAAAATGTCTCTGCCCTTGAAACTCGCATTCATTGAAACAGCATTGAAACCCACATTCAAAGAAAATACATTTTACCAGTGGCAGATAAAGATTAATTCTGGGCTGTTTTCAAATCATAGGCCCCTTGCATATGAAACATACATGTGTTCTTTGATACACCTTCCTATTGTTTTGAACATTTTTCCAGTAAACTATGAAACAAAACGCATGCACCAATAATGACACAACTGCCCAATTCAGAACATCTTTCCAGTAAACAATGAAACAAAATGCATGCACCCATAATGACAAAACTACCCAGTTCAGAACAATTCCATCATAAATGTCTACTCAAACATCTACAGTCCACCATTATGAGTAAATATGCACAATTCTACAGTCCACCATTATCAGTAAATATGCACAATTCTACAGTCCACCATTATCAGTAAATATGCACAATCTCTGAAGAAGTATGATAAGCTAGTAATATTGCAATAGGAAATGGATGGCAAACTAATAACAGGCTCATAGTTAGTATCTTAACTTTTTCAGTACGGCAGCATCCACCCCTTGTGGGAGTAGAACCAACAACCTTCTGCATCAAAAGCAAGTATACAACCTGTTGTGCTATTAAAAATGCAAGCTGACTTAGCATAAGCAGCACTAAACTTCTCTTCCCCTGCAGCTCTCAGCTCCTTGTAAAATCTACTCAATAGTCAACTGCATCTCAACTTCGCAGCACAAGAAATCTGGAAAAAAACAAATTTATTGGGGGGGGTCAAAAGCCCAAAAAACAGGGACACATTAAACATTGCTTGTATAATCTTGGAAAGTTGCTAGAATAAAATGCTGTGTTACCACCATACATTTTACTGCCAAGGTCCCTGTGCAAAACAGTCAGAGCAACATACCACTACGCCAAATCAGCTGCTTTGTGAAAGAGAGGAAGACTGAAACTTAAATGGCTATCATTTAATGAATTCAGTTCTCACCATAGCTGTCAACCTGGACAAACCCAGTAATGAGGGAATACAGCCCTCAAACATATTCAATGAATTCAGTTTTTGCCATAGCTGTCAACCTTAGCACAAAAAACCTGGACAAAGCCAATAATGGGGTAATACAGTCCCAAAAATAAGGACAAATTTCAAATATTAATCTTATAAACTTAGAAAATTGCTAGAATAAAAGGTTGTGTTACTATGTATTTTCGGAAGAATATGAAGCCTGAAATTCAAATGCCTGTCAATTTTACTTCTGACGGAACAAAAACAATTTTCAGCAGAGGCCCAGGGAGAAATACTGCAGACACATGTCTTTGTAAAATGGCAGGACACTAGAGCAAATCCACACAAACACAGGGATGAGATGCAGACTCCACACAGAAGGCACCCCAGCCAAGAATCAAACCAGAAAACTTATAGCTGTGAGGCAACAATGCTACCACTGCACCATCAAATATATAAGGAGTTAAACATTCAGAAACCTGAAGTCTGAAATTCAAATGTCTGTCAATTTTATTTAACATTTGTTAATCAGGACAGTCTGACTTGGAACAAAAACAATTTTCAGCAGAGGCCCAGGAAGAAATAATGCAGGCATGTCTTTGTAACATGGGAGGACACAAAAGCAAACCCACACAAACACAGGGAGAAGATGCAGACCCCACACAGAAAGCACCCCAGCCAAGAATCAAACCTGAGAATCTGCAGCTGTGAGACAACAATGCTCCACTGCACCATCAAATATCAAGTATTGCAGTATTTAGAAACCACAGATATTATGAGGAACAGATCTGATCAAATATGAGGCAAAAATCTGCAAACACACAGAGAAGATGCAGACCCCACACAGAAGGCACCCCAGCCAAGAATCAAACATGAGAACCTGCAGCTGTGAGCAACAATGCTACCACTGCACCATCAAATATCAAGCATTGCGACATTTAGAAACCACAGATATTATGAGGAACAGATCAGATCAAATATGAGGCAAAAATCTGCAAACACACAGAGAAGATGCAGACCCCACATAGAAGGCACCCCAGCCAAGAATCAAACCTAAGAACCTGCAGCTGTGAGGCAACAATGCTACCACTGCACCATCAAATATCAAGCATTGCAGCATTTAGAAACCACAGATATCATGAGGAACAGATCAGATCAAATATGAGGCAAAAATCTGCAATTTTTTTACAAATGGTGGTGGGTAGGGAATTCAGGTCCTTAACACCTGCATACAAGGTACAGGGTTCAAGCCTGAGGTATTCCCTACCACACCACCATGAGTTTGTTCTAGCCACCAGTATATAGCAACTGTGGCATTTACACACACACACACGTACACACGCCCACACATGATCCCTTCGCACTCATCCCCAACGAGACTCCAGTCTGCCTGCCAACGTTGCAGTTCGTGTTGGCACACACACCCCTTACCTGGAGTGATCCCTTCAATCCATGCCCACGATCCCTTTGTGCCATTAAATCCATGCCTGCGACCTCATGATCCCTTCGCGCCATTAAATCCATGCCTGCGACCTCATGATCCCTTCGCGCGCATCCCTGACAAGACTCCAGTCTGCCACGACGCAAGATTTCCCCGATGAGACTCCAGTCTGCCTGCCAACGTTGCAGTCCGAATTGGCTCCATTTCCTGTAACAGTCTATGCAGTTACAACTGCATAGACTTCTGGGATGTCTGTTGTTAAGAGTTTTCTAATCTGGACTGCTGCTGAGACAGTCTGCGCATGCTCCAGACTGTCTCAGCAGCAGTCTGGACTAGTGCGCATGCTCGAAAGTCTGCGTTTTTTTATTTTTCTTTTTTATCTTTATTTTCTTTCTTTTTTTATTTTTTACAGCTGGGGGGGGGCTGCAGTCCGGCAGTCCAATAGCACGGGCCGCCCCTGACAAAAGGATAAATAACTCACTAATGTTATTAGAAGGTTCACATCTTGCACTACAAGAGGATAGAATTTTACTTGCATGTCTTATCAGATACAGCATCTAGTTAAATAGTGAGAGGCAAATGACTCAACTCTTTGTCTCTGCTGTTTCTCTGCTGTTTCTTTAGGAAGACAAAGACTAAGCTGGACCACATACAGTAAATGTAACAGAAGAAAAAAAAAATGAAAATTGGGGAAATCTTCCACCCCCGGCCAATGATTGCTCTATCATTTCTTCACAAGCAAATTTGATTCAATAAATAACTACACACAGTTAAGCATGAAAGTTATTCAACATAACATTATCTAAACCATGAGTGGTGCTTAAAGTTCAAATTCCCTCTACCTGTTTTGTAAGGCCACATAAATTCGACAAGCATTAATTTTCACAATGAATATGTATTTCACATGAATACGTATTTTAACAAGAGGGAGGAGCATAGGGTGACATACAAGAGTGGAGGAAGATGTACACAGGTGGATTATATCTTATGTAGAAGGGCCAGTCTGAAGGAGATTGGAGACTGTAAAGTGGTGGCAGGGGAAAGTGTAGTTAGGCAGCATAGCATGGTGGTTTGTAGGATGACGTTGGTGATCAAGAAGAGGAGGATGAGTGTGAGGGCAGCACCAAGGATCAAATGGTGGAAATTGAAAAAGGGTAATTGTGAGGTGGAGTTCAGGGAAGAGTTAAGATAGGCACTGGGTGGCAGTGAAGAGTTACTGAGTAGCTGGGTAACTACAGCAGAGCTAGTAAGAGAGATGGCTAGAAAGGTGCTTGGTGTGACATCTGGAAAGAGGAAGGAGGACAAGGAGACCTGGTGGTGGAATGAAGAAGTACAGGAGAATATACAGAGAAAGAGGATGGCGAAGAAGAAGTGGGATTGTCAGAGAGATGAAGAAAGTAGACAAGAGTATAAGGAGATGAGGTGCATGGCAAAGAGAGAGGTGGCAAAGGCTAAGGATAAGGTGTATGACATACCTGTGGAAGCATGGAGGTGTTTAGGTGAAATGGCAGTGGAGTTTTTAACTAGATTGTTTAATGAAATCTTGGAAAGTGAGAGGATGCCTGCGGAATGGAGAAAAAGTGTTTTGGTACTGATTTTTAAGAATAAGGGTGATGTGCAAAGCTGCAGTAACTATAGAAGGATTAAATTGATCAGTCACAGCATAAAGTTATGGGAAAGAGTAATGGAAGCTAGGTTAAGAAGGGAGGTGATGATTAGTGATCAGCAGTATGGTTTCATGCCAGGAAAGAGCACTACAGATGCAATGTTTGCTCTGAGAGGGTTGATGGAGAAGTACAGAGAAGGTCAGAAGGAGTTGCATTGTGTCTTTGTGAACTTAGAGAAAGCATATGACAGGGTGCCTAGAGAGAAGCTGTGGTATTGTATGAGGAAGTCATGAGTGTCAGAGAAGTATGTAAGAGTGGTGCAGGATATGTACAAGGGTAGTGTGACAGCAGTAAGGTCTGCAGTGGGAGTGACGGATGTATTTAAGGTGGAGGTGGGATTACACCAAGGATCAGCTCTGAGCCCTTTCTTATTTGCAATGGTGATGAACAGGTTGACAGACAAGATCAGACAGGAGTCCCCATGGACTATGATGTTTCAAGATGACATTGTGATCTGTAGTGAGAGTAGGGAACAGGTGGAGGAGACCCTGGAGAGGTGGAGATATGTTCTAGAGAGAAGAGGAATGAAGGTCAGCAGGACTAAGACAGAATATATGTGTGTGAATGAGAGGGAGGATAGAGGAATGGTGAGGATGCAGGGAGTAGAGGTGGCGAAGGTGGATGAGTTTAAATACTTGGGATCAACAGTTCAGAGTAATGGGGAGTGTGGAAGAGAGGTGAAGAAGAAGAATGTACAGGCAGGATGGAGTGGGTGGAGAAGAGTGTCAGGAGTGATTTGTGACAGACGAGTACCAGTATGAGTGAAAGGGAAGGTCTACAAGAGGGTAGCGAGACCAGCTATGTTATATGGGTTGGAGACAGTGGCACTGACAAAAAGGCAAGAGTCAGAGCTTGATGTGGCAGAGTTGAAGATGTTAAGATTTGCACTAGGTGTGATGAGGGTGGACAGGATTAGGAATAAGTATATTAGAGGCTCAGCCCAGGTTGGAAAGTTTGGAGACAAAGCCAGAGAGGCAAGATTACGTTGGTTTGAACATGTGCTGAGGAGGGATGCAGAGTATATTGGGAGAAAGATGCTAAGGATGAAGCTGCTAGGTAACAGGAAAAGAGGAAGGCCTAAGATAAGGTTTGTGGATGTGGTGAAAGAGGACATGCAGGAGGTTGGTGTGACAGAGCAAGATGCAGAGGACAGGAAGCAATGGAAACAGTTGATCTGCTGTGGCGACCCCTAATGGGAGCAGCCGAAAGAAGAAGATACAAATATGTATTATTTATGCATTGTTTGGAATGTGATTTATTCTTCTCAGGGTCATTGAACAGGTAGAATATATCTTGACCTTCATCAACAAATCAAAAGCAGTATACACAAAAGCAGTCACACATACAACAGAGAAAAAAGTCAGGAAAGTACTTTTCCTTGACTGCACTTAAATAGCCTAAAGGATGGCAAATTTATTTGCCTGCATGTCTTTGAGATGTAATAAGAAATTGAGTTACCTGGAAATAACACTGTAGTCACAGAGAACAGGTACACTGCAGAGAATGACTTCACCTGGTAAATGAACCAGAAACAATTACAAATTAAACACACACACACACACACACACACACACACACACACACACACACACACACACACACACACACACACACACACACACACGGGAAATACAGGAGCAAAATTTGTTCTTTTCACCATCACATTGTTTTATTTCATTAACTGAATATGTAAATTGAAGTAAGAATATGAGAAATATTTCACATTCTTGTGTTTTAATTTGATAAACTCACTACTTGTGAGTTTAAAAGGTCAGACTTCACTTGGTAAAATGCTGATATTCATATGTACCCCACATTGTGTGTCTGATAATACCATTCCCTTTCCTTTCATGTATCCTATTTGAGAAAATGCAGGAAAATCACAGTGTATACAACTGGAATAAAAATCGCACATTTTTCACTACTGGTGATGCTAAAATTTTCAAGAAATGTTTTAAATGCTTAGAAGTAAAGTAAGGCACAAACTGGAAAGCCTTACGTAATATGAGAAAATTACTGGTTTGCTAAAAGTCACTAGATCCAGTATGAGAACCACAAGGACAAGTGAACTCTAAAGTTCATGCTTGCACATAGTGCAGATGAAGTCGCCCTACAATCACTAAATCCATTTTCACATGGCTAGAGATAAACGAGAAACACTTTTGCAGTTGTGTAAATGACTCATATAACTGTGATCTTGCAGTAATGCACATAAATGTAAAAATATTCCAGTACATTTGACTTCATCGATGCTTCACACATTTGATTAATTTGTAGTTTTTTTTTTCTATCACTGATATAAAAATGAGAAAACAGCCAGTAACAAATAAAAGACAAGAAAATAAAAAGAACAGACTCAAAATTATATATTCACACCTGACAGCTACTTTTTTCTGACATAGATTGGAAACATTTTACTAAAATGGCCAGAACTTGTGAACTATTTGATATTCTTTCATGAAGGTTATAAACAATAATTACCACCAGATCTGGTAAATCATGTCACTCTCCAGTTGTTTTGGCTTTGCCTAAGAATAAAATACATTTCTATGCCATTTCAAGTGTTTTTGAGTTGACTTGTGTGCATTCACAAGACAGCATGTTCCTTCAGTCTGAAAGGTACTTCTACAGGATTTACCACATCAAAACAAACCCATATGCAAATCAGCAAAGATCAAAGCAAACATGTATGCAAATTAATAAATCCTCAAAATAGTTTCCACTGATAAGAAAAATTTGCTAAAAGGCATGTCTTGCGATCTGTAGCTGAAAATGTTTTTTCCCCCCTAGAGCATTAGTGTAGTACATTTAATGCAGCCTATGCATGGTGTTTTTGCTGCCCTATGTAGGCATCACAAAATTGTATTTGATAAACATTCAAGACAATGTTGCAAAATGATGCTTTCTTAGACAAGTGTATTAGCAAGATTCAGTGATTGCAGCCTGTATAAATTGCATTTTACTACCCTTCAGTATGCTATCACAGGATAGTGCTTTCAAAGAATCAAGGCTGTGGGAAATTAAATTTACAAGCATGTAAAATAAATGAAATATTATTCTTAGTTAAATTTGGCAATAACTTTTTATTATTGATTATCATAAAACAGATGTTGAAGTGTCAAGACTAAACTGCTACATGTTGCTTCTAGACACTATACTAAATGTCTGAAATGTGTAAATAAAAATGAAATATTCACATTGCTTATAATTAGTTATAACTTCTCATTGTCAGGTGTTGCAGAAAGAATGAAGACCATGCCGCTACATGTTGCTTCCTCTCTAAACAGTAACCAAGTGATAGCTGCTAATGTATAAAATAAAATAGTCTTCTAGTTTCTATTTAGTTGTTTTTTTGAAACTGAGTGTTGCAGAATAGTGCTTGTCAAATAGTGAAGACCGTGTTTGTGAATTTTGCTTCACTGTGCTCTTTATTATAATTACAATATTAACATAGTACAGTTAGTACTATTATTTTATAGACCCCCCCCCCTTGCCAAATAGTCAAGAACAAGATTTTATTTGCTGTTTGTATTCATCTTTTTTATAAGTGTGTTAGAGCAGTTCAGTTAATACAGCCTCATTGTCTTATATTCTACTGCCCCAGCCTCAATCAGGCATCACATAATAGTACTTGTTCAAGAATCAATATCATTTTACTAGATGGTGCCTGTAAACAGTGCATCAAATAATGTCTGCATGCATGTAAGAATAAATAAAATATTCTTGGTAATATTTGACTGCAACTTGTCAGTGCTGGAGATAATACAATAGTAGCTGTCAGAAACAAAACGCTGCTTCTATATTGATTTTAAATGCTGCAGAAAGTAATTAATGTGTGTGTGTAAAATAAAGTAAAAATTCATTTTGATTATATTTGGCTATAACTTCTTACTGTTGAGTATTACAGAATAGGGCTTGTTAAAAAATCAAGTCCATGCTGTTTTTACATTAAGCAGTCACTAAATGACATCTACACCATATAAAATAAAGCAAAATATTCTTCTTGATTAAATTAGGTGTCATTTTGCTGTCAAGTGTCACAGATCTCTACTTGTCAAGTAATGAAAACCATTTTGTTGGATGTTATCTCCTAGGGATCTTTATTTTAAAAGCTTATTAGCACAGTACAATTGATATAGTCTCTATATATGTTTTGCTGTCCTGTCACATGGATATAATAGAATAGCACATGTCAAGCACTCAAGGCCATGTGGTGTGCATTTCTTTCTCAAGCCATCTCCTTACTTCCACCTATGTTATTCTGTCCATCCAGTGCACCCTAATTAAGTAACAGTGTTGGTGGTGTTCTGGAGACTAACATTTGACTTTACAAAATTATTTTTTTTTGTCTGCTTCATTTTGAAAGTTTATATATCTATACATAACAAGTCAGCCATCATAAAAATGACATAGACCTAGATTTGGCATGCAGAATTGTACATACTATTGTCAGATAAATGGTATCCACATTGTTATTCATCATGTTTAGAAGAAATTGATAAAAGGCAGCTCAATGATGGGAACTTCCGTGTTTTTAGTGATTTGGCAAGTCATGGCCTTGTTCATCCTAAGCAGTGTAAACAAATCTTCAGTGCTAAGACATGCATAGTGAAAAGGCTATTATACCTTCACAGAGGGTACTTATTTAACATCTGTACAGCATTTAGAACCACTCCTTGAAAGCAAAACCATAGAACCCAGCAATGGGAGTGAACAAGGCCCATCCAGGAAGACGTGTACTTCTTTTTAAGAACTATACACTCACATGCTTATTTTATAAATAAGCAAGAAAAGGCTTAGGGTATGATGACTGAAGCTCTCACATTTTGGGGTATTGAAATAAAGTTTGGAATCTTCAAGCAATAAGTATAGCCAGGTGATCTCTGTGTAACATGCATTCAACACTTTTTTATAGCTTTTCATGTGAAACTGGTCAATCTGAAATGTACATATTTCATCACTCTAGTCACAAAATAAATATTTTTTATTGATGTGTAGATCAATTCTGAGCTAAATCATGTTTTCAGGTTTTCTAAAAGTAATAGAAATGCAACAGCTATTAATTGCAGGTAGGGGAGACTGCACATATAACATGTTTCTTTTTTGGCAAAGAGCAAGTATGTGGAGTATTTTACAGTTAAACACATCAAATATAATGAGTGCCAAGCTGTAGAAAATGTGAAATGTAAATGCAGACACCCGAAATAACTCTAGCTTGTAAACTGTAGATGAGAGATTCTTAATTTACCAAATTAAGTACAAAGGTTGACATGAGGGTTCTCTAAGCTAAGCTAAGCGTGGGTATAATGTGTCAGAATGTTTAGCCACATGACCAAGAAGGCTTTGACAGTGGTAATTAACTTTTTTACTGTATGAGCAAAGACTATGTTTATATAATGAAAAGTTGCTGAGGAGGCATTGATCATACTAGTTGGAAAGTCCTTTCAGCACTGGAGGCTTAAAAGAAAAACAAACTGAATGAGGTTTAGTTATATTGTTTGCTGTATTGCTTATTACCCAGTAAGACCTTAAAAGCAGCTTAAAAGCAGCTGAAATAATTAAGTTTAATGTAATATGTATGTCAATGACATAGCTATGACATGCACTTTCTGTTTTCAAGGTACAACTGTTTGGGTTCAGATGTAGACTATGTATGTCAATGACATAGCTATGACATGCACTTTCTGTTTTCAAGGTACAACTGTTTGGGTTCAGATGTAGAGTCTACAAGTATGGGTACAGGGAGAGCCTCACTTTATGTAAAATTTGTTCAATGACAGATAAATTCCTCTAAGGTCAGATCCAATGTCTAATTATCTATGCTTTAAACTGTTGGTGACATTTTGATTGGGATTGGTTGATATGTGCAGCCACGCAAAGTGTAGGATCCAAAAATACACTCGTATATTAAAGTTGTTTACACTGTTATGATGGATATGCTGTTAAAATATATGTTATATCACTTATGGAGGGTGGGCTTTGTAGACTAGGTAGTATACCAGGTAACTGGGATTTGTATTTATTTCTGGCTGATTAGAAACAAAACAGCCTTATATTATCAGGGAATCCATTTATAGGAGAAATGATGTTGTGTCTGTATCCATTATATTAGCATCTTTTGATCTTTTTTCTGTCTTATGATGGATATGCTGTTAAAATATATGTTATATCACTTATGGAGGGTGGGCTTTGTAAACTGGGTAGTATACCAGGTAACTGGGATTTGTATTTATTTCTGGCTGATTAGAAATAAAACAGCCTTATATTATCAGGGAATCCATTTATAGGAGAAATGATGTTGTGTCTGTATCCATTATATTAGCATCTTTTGATCTTTTTTCTGTCTTTGTGATAAATTGTTTATATACTTGGAGAGCTGGGCTGAGCCTGTGGCATATAAATGTATAACTAGCATCATTCTGAGAATTCTGCTCACCTGCTCCATTAGTGTAGGAAAGATGACTGTGATGAAGGTGACCTGAGTTTGAATAGTGGGTCAATACCTGTTGGAGCTGGTAGAGGAGGATGAGTGGAGTTATGTGGTTTTGCCAGCTTACAGGGATAGGGTTGTTGGGGTAGGGGTAGGGTGCATGTCTGGGCACTTAGTACCATTGTAGAATCCCCAGTGGACACTGGTGTTCCTTCAGCAGCATTGACTTTGAGGGCGCAACCCTGAATTGTGGGATTATGTCACTTGTTGAATTGAGATCCCATGCTCTGACTGACAGCCATTGCACACTGAACTTTGAGGTAGTACCGAGCATGCACAGAGGGGTTAGGGCCTTAATGCATAATGCCTGAACCTTGAGGTAGCTCTGACCATGACCAGAGGGGTTAGAGCCTTAATGAATAAAGCCTGAACCTTGAGGTAGTACTGAGCATGCACAGAGGGGTAGAGCCTTAATGAATAAAGCCTGAGCCTTGAGGTAGTACTGAGCATGCACAGAGGGGTTAGGGCCTTAATGAATAAAGCCTGAACCTTGAGGTAGTACTGAGCATGCACAGAGGGGTTAGGGCCTTAATGCGTAATGCCTGAACCTTGAGGATAGCTCTGAGCAGGCACAGAGGGGTTAGAGCCTTAATGAATAAAGCCTATGTCCTTGATAACTCTACTTTGCACTTTTTGGCTTCCTCCCTTGGGAGGAATGAGTGGCTGGAGGGCTGTTGCCTCCCAGGAAAGAAATGGACAAATTGAGTAAGTAGACAGAGTGGAGCTTGATGGTCAACGAGGAAGGGAGCAAAACAAAAAAAGAAACCTGATAGTTTTGCCTGCTGCTTTTGCATATCTACATGGTTTAAGTCTTGTTTCATTAGGAAAGTAGTTTTTTTTTTACTCCACTTTCCAGAATATTATTAGGTGTCTGTCTGCTGTCCTGTGAGCTTAATTTGGAAATCTCTTTGACAGAATGTGAGCATCTTGTAGAAACAAGGTATTATTAGGTGTCTGTCTGCTGTCCTGTGAGCTTAATTTGGAAATCTCTTTGACAGAATGTGAGCATCTTGTAGAAACAAAGTATTATTAGGTGTCTGTCTGCTGTCCTGTGAGCTTAATTTGGAAATCTCTTTGACAGAATGTGAGCATCTTGTAGAAACAAGGTATTTATTGCTCCCGTTCTTAAGAAAGTGCAGCACCTTCTTTTAACTGATGGGATTGGGAAGGTAGCAGTGTTATATACTGCAATAACTCTAAGGTGTAGCTCATCCTTTTAAACTCTACATAAAAAGATCTTAATCTGTGTTTATTTATTTGTTTATTTACCCTAGTCCAGTCTCTGTTTAGAGGAGTCTGCGTACCACATAAAGTGGAGTCACACAGGGTAGAGGAGTGTGCATGCCCTCCCATGCCATCTAACATGCTTCCTATACATGTTGCACTAAGAATGTGTGCAAGCACACATACACACACACACACACACACACACACACACACACACACACACACACACACACACACACACACGCACACACAAACACATGCACACACAAACACACGCATGCGCACACACACACACGCCACTAGGTATCAAGCTGTCATACCAAGAAAGGCAAACAGGCTATATATAATATGCAGCACATTCTTCCTTGTACTAACTGAACCCGTGACACCACATTGGTAACTAATCTTGGTTCACCAGTGGCATAGGCAGTCAGACATAGAGAGACAGAGGCTTTTGTCTGTGCCAGAAAGTTGGTTGACAAATTCATCATTCCTTTCCCTTGTGGAACATGTCAAATTGTCTTTATGCCAACATTTATTCAGACTATTTTTGTAACATTATAATTTAAAATTTACTATGTTATTTTAGTATTTTATTGCTATATAAATTATCAAAATAATATTCTTCAAATGCTGGGCTCTATATGTTAGCTAGTTTTATCTCAGTTATACTTTGACTGATGAAATTGGATGAAAAAGTGACAGTTATTCACCTCACATGGGGTTTCTCTTTGTGGATCAGGCCTTAAGGTTTGTTAAAACTTGTGTTTCACAACTTGCTTTTGTGTAGTTGTACGGTATCTCATGGAGACATATATGTTCCATACCATTTGCTAATGGTCATTTTTGTCTAATTTTATCTAATGACTTTTTGTTAGCAATGTTCAAAAATGGGGTTACAGTAACTACTTACTGTTGTTTTCTCTCTGTCTCATCCTGTGACACATTGCACTTTTTGTCCTTTATGGATAAAAATCTGAGCTGAAGTCAGTAACCGGCAGATCCTGGCATTTATCAGTGGGCCAATTTGTGCCGCAACAAATTTAGCAATCCCTTGACTTTCTGCCAGTCTACTCATGTTTCTGAGGAGAACTCATAGTCCATACATTTTTGCACTTTTGTGCTCTTCTCAACTTCTGGTATCATATTTTTGTTACAAACTTTCTTTTTCAGCTTAGCTGTAATGGTGTATGGTCTTTCACCTGCTCATTGGGTTTTAATCCCACTCACCATTTCACATGCTCTGCACTTGTGTCAAAAGTTGCTAGGAATAAAAGTGCCTCCGAGATAAACTGCCAATCATATGAGACATTCAACTACTCTCCAAACCTCCTTGCTGTTGTAATTCTGTTACAATTATTGGCCTTTCCCCATAGGACTGTCACTTCACGTTAGTGTGCACCTGAATGTATTTGTGTTACCTGCATCATTTTGTATAATACATCATGGCTTGGCCCTTTGCTGCTGGCCACAATGGACTTTGTTTGGCCTCTCTGTATTATTAGTTTGCCTCATCAGATTGCATATATAAACATCTTCTTTAAATGATTGTTGTGACACTTATATTCTTTAATATTTTGAATCGATGTCAGGATTTTCTTAGTTCACTGTGAATCATACATGTTACTTTTTTCCTTGAGGTTTTCTCTAAATGACTGCACATTTATTTTTGCATGTGAATATCCTTGTGAGAGAGATGGTGTGTGTGTGTGTGTGTGTGTGTGTGTGTGTGTGTGTGTGTGTGTGTGTGTGTGTGTGTGTGTGTGTGTGTGTGTGTGTGTGTGTGTGTGTGTGTGTGTGTTACGCAGGTCATAGGTAGGTACTAGGCAATCTGCCCGAGGGCATTTATAAACCTAGCCAGAGTATGTCGGCTTTCGCCACCCCGTTGATTAATTAACTGATCCTCTGTCAAGCAGAGCCATTGAAGTTATCCCAGGGGTGTATTTTCTGTTACCCATCCACTCGTCAAGGTTTCTCTTGAAGAGTGTTAGTGAGGGGCGCTGCTGATTTGTAATTTGGAATTTTGTTCCAAAGCATGGGGAGTCTCTGTGATAGGAATCTATCCCTCCAGCATGTTCTATTTATTGTTGTGGCGAGGTTTAGCTCACTAGAGTGCATGGCTTGCAGTGACTTGGATTTCTTTAGGTGGAGCATGTCCATCAATTCTGAGTTGGACATGGCTTTGTAAGTCAGGCAGAGATCACCTCTGAGTAAGTGATATGCCACTGAGTACAGCCGGAGTTTTTTCAGTCAGGCTGAATAGGACATATGTTTGAGGCCAGTAATCCTCTTGGTGAGGTACTTTTGTGGTCTTTCCAGCTGTTGGAAGTGTCTTGTGAGGTACATCCCAAATGGGGCATTGTACTCTATGATGGGTCTAATGAGTGACAAGCAGAGGGGCGCTATAACCTCTTTATTTCTAGATGTAAACCTTTAGTAATTAGATGGGCCACAGAAGGATTTCCTAACTACTTTGGCAATATGATTGTCAAAGGAGAAATTACTATGTACCTTGGTCCCCAGATCTCTTATTACCTCTTCTGTATTAAGGGGGCTGCCACCTATGTGGTAATTTGTGAGTGTTTTGTTTTTCCCAAATGGGATGACTATGCATTTTTTGGCATTTAGCTTGAGACCATGACTTTGACACCAGGTGTCCGTCTCAGTAAGGCCCTTTTGGAGGATGTCCGTGTCAGCCGGAGAGTCAATTATGGCTCCCAGTTTTCAGTCATCGGCGAACTTGGTTAGCCATAGTCCTCCTGTGTTGGCCTGTACTTCTGAGAAGTATATGCTGAACAGTAGGCGTCCCTGAACTGAGCCTTGCGGGACACCACTTGTGACTGGTTTAGAGTCGGACCTGGAGCCTGCTATTCTTACCATGTGAGTTCTGTCTGTAAGCCAGTTGGCAACCCATCTCGTGATGTAGGGGTTTATGTTCAGGCTGGGTGAGTTTTTCTGTAATACCTGAGTGGAGAATTGTGTTGAATGCTTTGGTGAGGTCAAGGTAGGCTGTGTGAACCTCCTTTCCTCATCTGTGGCCTTGGTGACTGTCTCGAAGAAGTCAACCAAGTTTAGTAGGCATGATCTGCCCTTAATAAAGCCAAACTGGGTCGGGTCAAGTGTTTGGAGGTTCCCAATGTCTTTGTGAATGAGTTCCATGATGATGTACTCCATAGCCTTGCAGACCAGGCTAGTCAGGCTTATGGGGTGATAGTTACCAGGGTCAGTTGTGGCCCCTCCTTTATGGAGAGGAATAACCATTGCTGTGCACCATTCTATGGACATGTAGCTTGTGGAGAGGCTGAGGTTGAACAGCGTGTTTAGGTGGGGGGTTAGTTCATTTTGTAGTTCGTGCAAGACGCAGCCTGGGACACCGTCTGGTCCCATTGACGCTGTGTTTTTGGCTTTTGAAAGGGCTGTTTTCACCTGCGCATCTGTGATTTTTGGGACACTATACTTTTCTGGTATTGTTGTGGACCCTTTTGGAGGTAAGAGGGGGGTGAAGTTTGCACTGAATCTATCTGCCAGGATGTTGGCAATATCAGTAGGTTCAGTATATTTTGTGCTATTTTGCACTAGTTCAATGCATATCTGCGAGTTGCCACTTAGATTCTTAACATAGCTAAAGAAGGCTTTGTGGCTATCTTTTGAATCCTTGGCTATTTTTCTTTCAAAGTTAGCCTTGGATGATTTCATGAGGGATCTTAATTTCTTACTGATACTGATCAAGGATGTCTTTCCTTCTTGGGATTTGCTTTTTTTCTGAACTAGTTTCCTCCTTCTATTGTATAGCCTGTTTATTGCAGGGGTCCACCAATCTGGTTTCCTTCTCTTAGAGGAGTGAGTCTTGGTTTTGCTAGGGATGGCATGATCCATGCATCCTTGTAGGTGCGCATATTGTGCATTTGTAAAGGTTTTTGCATCTTGGGCAGCGTTATCCTTTAGTGTGGGGGCTGTGAAACTTACCACCTCTGTCTTAAGTAAAGTGAAGTTTGCTTTAGAAAAGTTTTTTACTGTGGTTTCCTTAGTTGGGGGTGGTGGTGGGGTGTGGACATCTAGAGTGGTTAGTTTATGGTCTGATCTAACCAATGACGGGTTGACCTCTGGTGTGGAACACCTGTCACCCATGTTGGTGATGACCAGGTCCAATATGTTTTCACCTCTGGTAGGGGAGTTTACCAGCTGATCCAGGGCATTTGATTTGATGAATTCTAGGAAGCACTGGGTCTGGGAATTTGTAATCGAGTAGTTTTCCCAGTGAATGGTAGGGTAATTTAAATCGCCCAATATCAGGGTGTTCGGTAGGACCTTCATGTTTTCCAGTGTCTCCAGAAAGGTGGAGTGGTGATCCTGGGTCATGGAGGGTGATCTGTAGCAGGCCACAATTTGCATTGCAGATTTGCTCGATGTTAGTTGCACATGGATGATCTCAGAGGTATCATGCTGCACCACTAACCTGGAGGTGTAGGTATCCTTGATGAATATGGATACACCCCCTCCTTTTGTGTTTCGGTCTGTGTTCTGTGGCCGAAACGTGTGGTATGAGTTGTAGCCCGGTAGTGTTGGGGTGCTCTCTGGAGCCTTCAACCAGGTTTCAGTTACTGCCCAAATGTCAACGTTCTCCATACTGAGGAGTGCTTCGAGCGTGTGCATTTTGATATTTAACTCCTGGTGTTGAGTAGCATAACTCTCAGTTTTTTGTTAATTGTGCTGTTTATTGAGGTGGGTTTGACTTTTGAGCCTTGCCTAAAAAAAGGCACTATGGGGGCAGCAAGACCCTTGGCCAGTATTCGAAACCCCTAGGGGTGACAGGTGCAAGCAGTTTCGCATGTCATTCCAAGCTGATAGACACTGGATCCCCTTTGAATGACACCAGAAGCTTAGCCAATTGTTGAAATTTATCATTTTTTCTTTATACTGAGGTATCATTCTTGGTGAGGGCAGGATGCTACCCAGGGTCAGGGTCATACCAGCCTGGGCTGTATGATCAGAGAGCTCTTCCATGTCTCTTTTCATGTAGTCAGGGAGGTATGTCTCAGGTCATTCACACCAACATGAACAATGACACAGTCATATTTGTACTTGTTCTGGAGTGACCTGAGTGCTTGTGTTATGTGGCAGATTCTGGGTCCCGACAGGCAGCTAACAGTAACCTTCTTCTTGTCCAGCCTAGTGAGTGGGACATCAGTGTGCCTGACTTTAGAGTCACCTATTACTAGTGTGTTAGGTATGTTATTTCACCTTAAGGGCTGTGATTGTGCGGCACACTGATTTTGTGTTTTATGTGTTGTCTGGGTTGTGACGGGAAGTGCAGGTTGTTTGGATGTCTGCTTTGGAGGTCTCTGATGCTTTTGCAGGTTTTTATTTAGAGCCTCCGAGTATGATTTTGTGTATTTATGCGTATTTTTACCAGTACTGTTTCAGTAGGTCTGTGTGTGGCTGGAGGTGTGGTGCAAGTATTAACCTTCTCCTCTTGGCTGTATAATTGCATCTCTCGCATATGTTAGTGTTTTGTGGTAGGAGGAGAGGGTTGTCTGTGCACATGAGGCAGTTGTAACATTGCCTCAGGATACCCAAATTCACCAGCTGGACTGGAGAGTGACACCAGAAGTTGCCCTTTGGTCATGCCTGAATAGTAGGGTGAGCTGCTTAGTTGTTTGATTGGTGAGGGGTGAATAAAGAGCCTTGCCCTGCTGGGCAGTCAGTGTCAGGGTATATTAATGCTTGCTATTAGGTCTGAGCAAGTGCTGTAAGATGCTTTTTGAGTACTTAGGATGAGAGTTAGACTAGTTTCAGGGGAAAAACTGAAGAGAAGACCAAGTGGAGCCGGGAATAATTTAACCATAGCTAACCGGCACTGCGCAAAACTGTGCAAAGGCGGTTTTTGTAGTAGGGAAATGAAAGAGATAGAAGTTAGCCCAAAATGGCCTTTAAACTACTAACTTCTGGGCTAGAATCACTCCTCCAGGGACAGATAGGTTGCTCAAAGCTCCCCTCTCTCACAGGTGAACAGAGAAACGTCCTTCTATCCAAGTAAGGTATGGGCAACTCAGAAACTAGTATCACAGCCCTGAATTCAACACTAGCCTGAAAATGGGACTATACTAGCTTAGAAATGCGAGAAACAAGGAATTGTTTTTGTCTTTTTTGTTTTTTTTTTGAAAAGATAAGGCAAAAACTGTAAAAAATACACTTAAAACAGCTTTAAACGATTACAAACAATCAGAAAAGGCTATCGGTTCCCAAACCTAATTCCTGTGTACTGTAAGGATTACTATTCCACAGTAATGTTTTGTTTGGTAGAAGATCTGAATGGTAAGTTCCATGCCATTGCATTCAGAGTCTCCTTCCAAAGTCCAAGTGATCCTTATTGGCTATCAAGGTATACATTTCTTTTCTGTCTTATAACTCCATGCTTATTTGATGCAATACACAGCTTGAAATTTATAAAACTGATTTGTTTCTGGTTTCTTATTTTATGATCATTCCTCTTATTAAGTAATTGCTGGTGCCTGCCGAGTTTTGTCTTTTACCATTTTTAACTTAACCAGGGAAATGTAGCATTACAGGTCTTATTACATTTGAGGAGTTTGAGTACATAGGAATCATAGGAAGTTCAGAGCTACTGAGTCTTACAACTGTTACAACTTGCCAGTTTTACCCTAGTCTGTACCTCTCATCATAAGGAGGGCTGAACCAGTCATGTCCAGGCTGAATTTGTGAATACACTTCCAATTATCTATATCTGAAGGAAGACTGCTTCACAATACTGTATCTGCAGGGGGGGGGGTCTATTCCAGATGTGAGGGAGACACTGAATAATTAATCTGTCTCTTCACCTTGATTTATTGATCTGCTTGAAGCAGATTTAGATCTCCTGCTCTGGTATTTGTAGAACTATTTGATTTATGAAGGTACAAAAGATCCAGGACAAGTAGGTCTCTGATTGCTCAGAAGGTAAGTCAAGGTCTCGTCTGAAGAGCCTGGAACATTGCTTCTTTTTTTTTCTGGTAGCTTAGGGCCCCTGCTACCTGTACCTTGTGGGTCCTGTCTTTTAGCCAATGTGCCATCTAACCACATTACTATCTGTTTGTAATGCATTTAGTTTATTAATTATGCTAGTATGAGAGATGGTGTCAAATGCCATGGCCAAATCAATGTAAGCTGCGTGCAAGTGTGACCAATATCAACAGCTTGTGTAACCTTCTCAAAGAAGTTAACTAGGTTCATTTGCAAAACCAAATTGCCGTGTTTCTAGCCTGATGAGATTTTTAATGTTTATGTTACTCAAGTTTTTTATAATATGTTCCATGGCCTTACAAATGAGAGGCTTATGGGCCTAGGGTTTCCAGGGTAGGTGGTAGGGTCACGTTTATAGAGTGACATCTCCAATGGTGTATGTCATACTTCTGTGTCAACTAGCTTATATAGAGATTCTGCCAGGGCATGTTTGGTACTGTTTATCAGACAGCTGGGTTTGTTATCTGGTTCCATGGAAGAAATGTTCTATTTCTTGGACAGCACTTTTAGTACCTATTCTTTATTAGCGGTGGGGAGTTTGATAGCTATGGGGCTCAAAGAGCTTTGGACAGTCGTCTCTGGAGTGAAATCTGGCTAAATTATTTGTTAGGATATTGGCAAAGTCATGTAGGTCTGTGTAGGTTTTGTCATTTAGTATGAGTGCTGTTTATTGTTGAGTGTTGTTTCTTAGTTTTCTACTGCTGTTTTCTGATGGAAAGGATGACTAATTTGAAAATGCAGGAAGCTGTTAGAATAAGTAGGCTTCCTGTAAATGTTTGCAAAATACCTATTATTACTGTGATCTTTTGCTTAGGTGAACAACCAGGAAGTTGATTGTATCTGTTTCATACTGAAAGGTAAATTGCAAAAAATTGGTTAATTTCTAACAGCTTCCTGCATTTTCAAAGTAGTCACGCCTTTCCTTCAGAAAAGCCAGTAGTAAAAGGTCAACTTGTTAGAGCCACTAAGATGGTTTCTTTGGACAAAGACTTATTCGACGAATGCTTAGGATTGAAGGAGAAGTTTATGAGGAGGGGTTATCTGGATGAATTGATCGATCAGTTAATTACAGAAGTAAGTTGCAAAAGGTATTCTGGACATTTTAAACCTATTCTTTGGAAAAGTGAAGGTCCAAATCAAATTCCCGATCTGTCTTTACAAGGCTCATCTATAAATATTACAGGGCATTCAGATAACACTAGGTGTTATACCATTAGTTTCTTAACCCCTTTTTCTAGAGATGCTAATGAGCTGAAGGATATTATTGTAAAAAAGTGGGTACTTACCACATATGACAACGCTATCCGCAATGTTTTGGGAAATAGGCCCCATATTACATTTAAAAGAGGCTCCAGTTTTAAAAATATGCTTGAAAACCAACCCCCTCTTAATTTAATTTATAAAGGGATGAATAAGTGCGGTCACTGCCATTACTGTAGATTTATTGATGTAAAGAAGGAATTCCAACTACATGGCATAACATATACTATAAGAGGAAAGTTTAATTGTGAGACAGCAGGAGTCATTTACCTTGCCAGGTGCCAGAACTGTGAAAGCTTCTATATAGGGAAGACCGAGCGGCAGTTTAAACAGAGAATTTATGAGCATCAGTATCACACACATAACTAAACACCATATAACCAATTCCCTGGCAAGACATGCTGAAGAACACCACTCACATAGTTTTAAATATGCTATTATCGAGCAACTCCCAAAAAATATCAGAGGTGGCCCATGCGAGACGGTATTGGAAGAACATGAGTTGCTATGGCAAATAAAAACCAATGCACATGTCTTGAACATTGCTCAGTTAAATGTGTATTAAAAATGAAAACCCTAGAAAGGTAGAATGTTAGTATTAATTGAGGTTCCTATCTCTATTTTTCAGATGGACACATTTATATATATTTCTTATTATTTTTTGACGGTTGTGTGCACATATATGTACCTTTATATGCATATATTTATCTATAAATTTTTTATGTGGGATTTTTTATATATAGAAATATGTCTGAGTGTAGTTAATAATATAAGGTATTGTAAAAACATAAAACATGTAGAAAAAAATATATATATATATATATATATATATATATATATATATATATATATATATATATATTTTTTATTATTTTTTGAAGTATATTTTGCTTGGTTAAGTGTTGCTGAATCTGCATAAGTATGATGCATTGACTACGTAGTTACTTTTAGCATTTTAATGCATGGCAGGTCTCTTTAAAATTTTAAATTCTTATGATTGTTAATTACCTTGCCTCTTTAAACTGTTAATGAATGAGTAGAAGTTGCCTGAGGAAGTTCATTCCTACTTGGTGAACAAAAGCGCTAACAATAAATTTGGGAGTGAAGGGCAACCTGGTGTGGCATCTGCTTTCCTTGGTTTGGTTGTTTTTGAGCCATGTTCACTTGGATCAAAGGCCTTGGCCAGATCAAGGTAGGCTGTATGCATAGCCTTACCTTCATCCACAGCCCTGGTGACTGAATAAAATAAGTCAACCAGGTTGAGCAGGCATGATCTCCCTTTCACAAAGCCAAATTGCGTGGGGTGTAGAGTTTGGAGATTTCCTATATCTTTGTTAATCAGGTCCTTGATGATGCACTCCATAGCTTTACATATCAGACTCATCAGGCTAATGGGGCGATAATTACCAGGGTCTGTATTTGCTCCCCCTTTATGGAGATGGATGACTGTATCAGTGCACCATTCGGCAGGGACAAAGCCTGAGGTGAGGTTGTGAATGAACAGGGCACACAGATGTGGTACCAGTTCGCTTTGTAGTTCATGAAGAACACAGCCAGGGATATTATCAGGTCCCATGGAAGCTTCTTGGCCTTGGACAATGCAGCTTTAACCTGTGCTGCAGTAATGCTGGGTGCCTGGCATTCTTCCGTTATTGTGATCGATCCTTTGGGGGGGGAGAGGGGTAAAGCTGGTACTGAATCTGTTGGCTCAGTATAGGAGGTACCATTGTGGATTAACCCAGAGGAAATCTTGGTATTGCCACGGAGGTTCTTGATATAACTATAGAAGGCTTTGTGTTTGTTTTTAGTGTCTGCCTTTATAGGTGGCTTTAGAGGATTTGATGAGGGATCTCGACTTTTTGTTGAGGCTAATAAGGGAATTTTTCCAGTCTTGGGACTTCATCTTTTTCTGCAACAGTTTCTTCCTTCTGTTGTAGAGTTTATTAATGGCAGGGAACCACCAGATTGGCTTCCTTTTTTTGGAGGAGAGCATCTTGGTTCTGTTGGGTATGGCTAGTTCTATGGATTTATATACATGTTCGTACAGTGCATTGGTGTATGATTCAGCTTTCATGCAGCTATTTTCCATTGGCATGGGTGCCGTGAAGTTTGCCATCTCTGTTTTTAGGAGCCCAAAGTCAGATTTGGAGAAGTTTTTCAAGGTGGTTACCTTTACGGGGGGTGTGGGTGAGATGTGGATTTCCATGGTGATTAGTTTATGGTCACATCTGACCAGGGAGGGATTGACTACTAGTGTAAAGCAACGGTTGCCCATGTTAGTAATAATCAGGTCAAGGATGTTGCTTCCTGTAAGGGGGGTCAGAATGAGCTTGTCCAGGGCATTGGAACTGATGAATTCAAAGAAGCGTTGGGCCAATGTATTGGTGCTTGAGTAGATGTTCTTCGTGTTTCACTGTTGCAATCATCACATTTGGGTTTATCCCTGCCAGGGTAGCCCTTGGCCGGCCCGAATACCAGAGGCTTAGTATTTCTGCGTCGGCTGCTGTTGCTTCAGGTCTGATGTCAGGTCATCAGGAGTATAAAGTAAGGCAGCCGACACCATTACATCAGTCTTTCTTGTGGAGGAGCCAGAAGCAGAAGCAGTTCACATGAGTGCCGGTCGGTCGCTACCTGAGTTTCATCTTCTGAATTGAAGCTGAAGTCTTCTAAAGCTATGTACCCCATTGGGGATCCTTTTTTCTTGCTCTAACCAATGTCAGAAAAAGTTAACAATTGTTTCACCTGTGGAAAGCAAATACCACACCAAGACTTTCATTCTTACTGCGTCACTTGCCTAGGCTCAGACCACGATGTCTCTCGCTGTCGCTTTTGTGCTTTGTTCAACACCAGAACTATACGTCGTCGGGCCCTTATTGTAGCTAGATATTTTTGCTAACAGTCCTTGAATTCCAATATGGCTTCGGTAAGCCACCCGACAGCAGATCTTCTAAAAATGTAAGGATAAAGACAGAGACTGACTGCACAGGTCCAAACCTACCGATGATGCTTCCGTTAAGCTAGTCGTCAGTTCTCCGGTCCTCAGTGAGGCACTTTCGGAGCCCCTGATGCCTGCTTCTGTGGATTTGCAGGCCGCTACCAAGACCCTTTTGGAGTCTGGTATGCCACAAGACTCTTCTTCGACTAAGGCTCCTGTGGTTGTCTCTATCTTGGATGGATCCGGAGCCACTGAGCAGGCACCAGCTTCTGAGGAAGCTCTTCACACTACAGATTCTCGACACAAACCAGTGACTTCTTTCTTGTTTACCGTTCTTTCAAAAACCATGCCCAAGAAACCGATGACCCAGTCTCAGGCACCTGCTTCCTTGCCTCAGTCTCAAATGCTTAAAATGGTGGAAGACCTTATAATGCTAATCAGAGGAAGCCAAGCTACCCCTTCCAAAAGAAAAGAGATCTGTCCCTAGTAATTTTATCTGAACAGGAGTCTGATGATGCTGATGCATCTGAATATGAAGACATGCAACCCCTCTCTGCTTATGAGGATTCTGATGCAGAGGAATCCATTCCTTCAGCCTCTCCACCTGAGGACTTTTCCTTTGGGGGAAACCCTTCATATTTTAAGGGAGCATTTCCAATGGGAATGTCAGGACTACCCTCAGTCCTGAGGGTAGTCCTGGCTGTTGTGGATGATGTTTTCACGGAGTCTAGTTTGACTCCTGACACCCTCCCCCCTGCTCCCAGGAAACCTGACAGGTATTACAGAGTCCCTGACTCACACAAATTTTTTTTTAAAAATCCAACTGCTGACCCTGAGTTTATTTCTCAAGGGCCTAAAGGAATCAAAGCAACTTCTGGTAAGAATCCCACCCCCTCAGAGAGGGATTCCCGAGCACTAGACAGATGGGATAAAAAGTATACACCTCTGCTACTCTTGCTATCAGAGCACTAAATTGTCAGTTCCATATGCTAAAATTTCAGCAACATGCCATGGAACTCCTCAAACAAAAAAATTCGTCCTTTCCTCTTGTGCAGAAAATAAAGAGTTACAAGAGTTACTGCATTCTGCAAGTCAAGTAACTAAGCACACCTTACACTGTGGTTTTGATGCCTTAGAAGCTTCTTGCAGGGCAGCAGTCACCGGTTCTGTCCTTAAAAGGCATGCTTGGCTTAAAGAACAGCCCTTGCCAGACCATGTCAAATCTAAATTATTGGATGCACCCTTGCACAAAGACAACTTATTTGGCACCAAGGCAGAGGAGGTCTTAAAAAAGATGGAAAAAAAAGCTAAATCTATGCATACAGTTAAGGCTTTCCTACAGGTCCAGCCACTCAGGTTCAGTAGGCATTGCCTCTCCAAGCACTGGTCCTTTCCTGCCCCCTCTAGGTCAGTTGAGCCCAGACCCCAGGGAAGCAGACCCTCCAGACAACAGCCACAGGGAATGCAGAGGTCAAAGCACTGGAGTTCCTCTACTTCAAAACCTGGGAGTGCAAAGCCACATCCTCATAGTAAGAATTCACAATGGCTCTCCACTTCCACCCCCTCCCTCTGCCCACCTGAACTTGCCCCTATGAGGAAAACTCTCCTTCCATGCAAACACCTGGGCCACCATTACCACTGACTGCTGGGTCCTCAACAGTATCCCAGGGATACAAATTTTCTTTCCACACCCTCCCTACCTCAAAAGGGTTCACAGATCTTCCTCCAAACCAGTGGCAGAGACCAGAAAGCAAGTCCTTTCCCTGCTCTCTATGAGAGCAATAGAGCACATTCCTGCAGAACAGATAGGCCAAAGTTTCTACTCCAGGCTCTTTCTGGTACCCAGAAAAGAGGGCACCTGGCACCCCATTCTCGATCTGTCCATTCTAAACACCTTCCTGTGATTCCAAAATTCAAAATGCTCACCCACCAGCAACTACTACCTATGCTCTCCAAGAATGGTTGGGTTGCCACCCTAGACCTAAAAGAGGCCTACCTCCACATCCCAATCAGGGAATCATGCAAGAAATATCTATGTTTCAGGGCAGGATCTCTTGCACTTTCAGTTCTCTGCACTTCCCTTTGGCTTATCTACTGCTCCCAGAGTTTTCACAAAATTTCTGGCTCCCGCCATTGCTTTTTTCAGACAAAGAAATATACAAATTTACCCAAACTTAGATGACTGCCTAATTCAGGCAGACAGGCAGGAAAAGCTGCTCAAGCACCTGGCCTTTGTAAAGTCCCTACTGACCTCCCTAGGGTACACTATCAACAAAAAGAAATCCAAACTAGTACCCACCCAAAGGATTATATTGCTGGGAGCAAGCCTGGACACAGCATCCCAGATGGCATTCCTTACACCAGAAAAACAAATTTACCTGACAGCCTACTTCTCTCAACTAGCCACCAGACCCCAGTAATCTGCAAGGAAAATCCTGCAAGCTCTGGGGTTCATGACATCTTGCATTCTACTCATTCCGTATGCCAGAGTGCATATGAGGAAACTTCAGTGATACCTATAAAGCCTTTGGTGTCAACGCTCTAAGACTTGGAAATTCTTTTACCAATGATACCTTGCCTAAGGAAAGATTTTCTTTGGTGGGCAGCAGCATACTACCACAACAAGGGCCTTCCTTTCTCACCACCCTCCACCACCCAGACCCTCACCACAGATGCATCAGACTATGTCTGGGGTGGACACCTGGACGGCAGGTGCATACAGGGCAAATGGAGCCCTCAGCATATACATCTGCACATCAGCCAAAAAGAGATGTTAGCTGTCCAGCACGCATTGACAGCTTTCAGGCCCCTTCTCTCTCCAGCAGCTCTCCTGATCAAAACAGACAACACCACTATGATGTGGTATATCAACAAGCAGGGAGGGACTCACTCCTACCCTCTATGCAGACTCGCCATGACCCTTTGGCACACAGCCTCAGCCATGCAACTACACCTGTTAGCACAATTCCTGCCATCTCTCTAAACTCTCTGGCAGACAACTTAAGCAGAAATCTTCTGGACCCACACGAGTGGCAGCTAGCCCAAAGAACCTTCACCCTAATCACTCAGAAATGGGGCACCCTGAAGGTCAACCTCTTTGCTTCCCACTCCAACCATCAGCTCAGCAAGTTCTGCACCAGGGAGCATCACTGCAGGGCCTGTAAAGTGGATGCCCTATCCTTCTCCTGTGTCAACCTCTCAGTCTATGCATTTCCCCCACTACCTCTCATTACCAGGGTACTCCTCAAAATAAAGGAGGAAAAACTGAGGACAATTCTGATTGCTTGAGACTGGCCTCACCAGCACTGGTAGGGTTGCCACCTTTTAAGCAGGCCAAAGTGGGACATAGGGGTATGGCCAATATGACACTGGCTACACACTCTACCATGATGTCACTACCAGAGTGGTGAAGGAGATGCTGTTATGGGTACAACGGATGGCTGCTGGAGTGGCTAGCTGGTTGGTGGGAGTAGCAGCTGGATGGATGAATGACTGGATGGATGGCTTGATGGATGGATGGCTGAATGAATGGATGCATGGCTGGATGGATGGCTGGCTGCATGGATGGATGAATGGCTGGCTGCATGGATGGCTGACTGGCTGGCTGAATGGATGGAGGATGGCTGGCTGGCTGGATGGATGGAGGATGATTGGCAGGCTGGATGGAGGAGGAGGAGGATGGCTGGCTGGCTGGCTGGATGGATGGAGGAAGATGGCTGGCTGGCTGACTGCCTGGCTGGCTGGCTGGCTGGAGGAGGATGGCTGGCTGGCTGGCTGGCTGGAGGAGGATGGCTGGCTGGCTGGCTGGCTGGCTGGAGGAGGAGGATGGCTGGCTGGCTGGAGGAGGAGGATGGCTGGCTGGCTGGCTGAATAGCTTGTAATAAAAAAAAAAATCTCAGTCATTTTTTTTTGGGCTATAGAAGCGCTTAAAACAAAGCCCTCCTACAGCCACGATATTTGCAGGGCTCTTCCAGTCCCAATCCCCACCCCTTTCATGAATTGTAGCCAGTTGCTGCACGAATTAAAGCACCTGGACCTAACAGGCAGCAGCTTTGCCTGCAGGTCTGGGTTGGTGACGTAACTGAATTGCCATGAAAAAGCCGGAAGTAATTGTGACTTTTCCACGGCAATTCAGTGCAATCGCAAAAGCATGACCTTTCAGGTCCCACTACTTGATACAGCGGGCAATGGGATAAGGTGGCTTAACCCGTGAGTGCACCGCTGACCATGGGACAGGTGGCAACCTTAAGCACTGGTACCCACTGCTGCGCAGCCTGTCCCTTCTGCCACCATGGTATCTCCCTCAGAACCCAACCCTCTTGTCCCAGAGGGAAGGAGAATTCTTGCATCCCCAATTGCAGTCCCTCAATTTGGCAGCCTGGCTTATTCCCTGACCACTGATCAAGCTGCCAATCTCAGTAAACAGGTTCTAGATGTTATACATGAGGCTAGATGCCCTAGCACTAGAAAGTCTTATGCTAACAAATGGAAAACGTTCTGCACCTGGATGCAGGCTAAGGGAGCCGATACATCACAGCCCTCCCTACCTCTCATCCTGGATTACCTAGCTGACCTGCTACAAAGAGGTCTCTCCTTTTCCTCTATAAAAATTCATGCCTCTGCTATCTATGCTCATTTCAACACTGAGCACCCACCTTTCTCACACCCTCTCATTAAGCAGTTCTTAAGAGGGGCTAGCAACTTGAGGCCACCCAGAAGAGCCCCTACTCCAGCTTGAGACCTAAACTTTGTGTTGGAAAAGCTCACCCTGCCCCCTTTTGAGCCAGCATCTTTAACAGAGGTAAAGTTTCCCTCCTGGAAGACAGCCTTGCTTCTGGCCATCACTTCAGCCAGAAGAGTATCCAAGCAACAAGCACTCATGGCTGTAGAGCCCTTCATCATCTTTCATGCTGACAGGGTGTCCCTCAGGACTAACTCATCCTTCATGCCCAAAGTGGTGTCCAGTATGGCTCTCAACCTATCCATTCATTTGCCCACTTTTTTCCCTAACCCAAAAAACAAGGGGGAAAGGATCCTGCACTCACTAGATGTGCACAGGCAGCTCAGAGTCTGTCTAGACAGGACTAAATCATTCAGAAAGACTGATCAATTGCTAGTCAACTTTGCTGCAGGGGCAGAGGGCAAAGCCATATCCAAACAAACCATTTCCAAATAGATAACACACTGAATCAATTTCTGTTACAAGCAACATGGGAAACCTCCCTCTAAGGGGGTCAGGACTCATTCTACCAGAGCAGCCTCCACCTCTGCAGCTTTCCTCAGAGGAGTCCCCACCAAGGACATCCTGGAAGCTACCACATGGGCATCTGTTCACACCTTCATTGAGCATTACCACCTGCCTATCTTCTCCAAATCCAGGTCAGGCTTTGCCACTGCAGTCTTGCAGGGCATACTAGCCAGCCCCTAGTCTTCTTGTCTGCCTCCACCCTTTTCCTCAGCTTTGGGAACCAACCCAAATGTGATGACTGCAACAGTGAAACATGAAGAATGTAGTACAGTTATGTACACTTACCATAAATGTAGATGTTTCAGTGTATTCACTTTTGCAGTCCTGGTTTCCATCCATCCATCCCCCTTTTCTTCTCTCTCTCTCTCTTTCTCTCTCTCCTTACAAGGAACTTTTTGGTATTTACTTTCTACTAGTGGGGGTCTTCCACCATATCCTGGCTCCCACTTTGGGGCTCCTGACAGGTAGGGCAAGAAAAACTGATGTAATGGCATCGGCTGCCTTACTTGATACTACTGATGACCTGACGTCAGTCCTGAAGTGACAGCAGCTGACACAGAAATACTAAGCCTCTGGTATTCTGGCTTGCCGAGGGCTACCCTGGGAGGGATAATCCAAATGTGATGAGTGCAACAGTGAATACACTTGAACATCTGCATTTATGGTAAGTGTACACAACTGTACTTTCTTCCAGTTGATGGAGGGGTAGTTGAAGTCTCCTAGTATGAGAGTGTTGGATTGGACCTTGATAGATTCCAGGGTGCTAAGGAACATGGAGTGAGAGTCTAGGGACATGGTTGGAGACCTTTAGCAGGCTATGACCTGGATCGCCATCTTACTCAATGTTAGTTGTACCTGAGGTATCTCAGGTGCATTATGCTGGGCTACAAGTCTGGAGGTGTGCATATCCTATAAATATGGAGACACCACCACCTTTGGAGCTATGGTCCATGTTTCGGGGCCAAAAGGTGTGGAATGAGTTATAGCCTTGTAGCGCAGGGTGCTTTCTGACACTTTAAACCAGGTCTCCATTACAGCACAAATGTCGATGTTCTCCATTTTGAGGAGTGCTTTGAGTGAGTGCATCTTGGGATTTAGACTTCTAGCATTGCACAGCATGACCCTCAGATTGCATTTATTTATAGCTGTTACTGCACTTCCCTCCAGCATGTTCTATTGATTGTGGTAATGAGGTTGAGGTCTTTGGAGCATGTGGTGTGGAGAGATTGGGATGAGTGTTTTCCTTTTATTGTATATTTTATTTATGTAGGTGGACTGCCAGGATGGTTTGCTTTGAAATTTCCCATTATATTTGGATCAATATGGGACTGCCATTTCTATATACTTATATAGGTGGGTTTAAAACTCCTTTGTGAATTGTTTTGCTAAAGGCAATGTCTGGGGTGATGTTGTTGTAAGTGAAGTGTAAGACTTCATCATATAATTTAAGGAAATGTGAGTGCCTGAAACTGCTGAATTCTGATAAATTGTTTTTAGGAAGTTTAGATAGCTTGAGGGGAAAGGTTACTAGCTTATGGTCTGACTTAATCAGAGAGGGAGTCACTAGGAAAGTTGTGAATGATGACACTGAATTTGTAAGTACCAGGTCAAGAATATTTTGTCCTTTAATTGGGATAGTAACAGTCTGCTCCACTGAATTTTTATTTATTAAGTCTAAAAACTTCTAAGCATATTCTCTGTTGGTAGTGTACATACTCCAGTCAATTGATAGGTATTTGAAATCTCCCAAAATGATGGAGCTGTTATTTATGAGAAGTTCATCCATGATGTCTAGGAACCTAAAATGGACTTTTGAGAGTATGATAAGTTCAGTTTGTGGGTCTCTGGAAATCTTATCTCATGGTGATATGGGCTCTGACAAATATGGATATAGCACCACATTTGCTATTGAGTCTGAACGTCTCACCATAAAAAAATCGAATGGCTCCTAGTGCAGTGCACCGGCTATTAGACTCTCGTTTACTCTAACTCATTCCCACCGCTATCTGCTAAACTTTGCACTAAACACACATACTACAATCTAAGATGCTTCTCCCAATCAACCCCTCCCCAGTCCAACCCCCAAGCTGTATTAGGAATCCCTCCCCACCTAAAGGAACTATAATCCCTCTTCAACACCTTTAGAGTTAAAACTACGCACCAAATCAAACTGCTATTGCCGCAGAACAGGCCACATCATGTAAGAGCCTCTCAGTCTGTAGCCTTACTCTCTCTTTCTCTACTAAAACCTCTTATCTCGTCCTACCACACCCCACCTTACCTTGACTCTCATTACCCTATAGCATTTCCACCCCAATGTAAACCTAAAATATAAGCATGCAAAATTATAAATGTACATTTCTTTTATAACTGTTGCATATATTCATTGCTGTACAGCTTTTGTTATATGTTGTTACCTTTTCTTCCTTTTGTGTTGTGTATAGCTTACTTCCTCATATTTCACTTTTTCCTTCTTTGTGAATTATTTCACCTGGGCAGTACCTGCAAATGGTCAGTTGTGATAAGTAAACTGCCCTGATAACCAAATATAAAAAGGAGTAAAGTAAATTAAAGGTGTGGTGAGCACTAAACCCAGGAATGGAGGGAGTGCTTTCTTGACAGTTAAACCAGGTTTTGGTAATTACACTCCCAGGAATGGAGGGAGTGCTTTCTGGGCAGTTAAACCAGGTTTTGGTAATTACACTCCCAGGAATGGAGGGAGTGCTTTCTGGGCAGTTAAACCAGGTTTTGGTGATTGCACTCCCAGGAATGGCGGGAGTGCTTTCTGGACAGTTAAACCAGGTTTTGGTGATTACACTCCCAGGAATGGAGGGAGTGCTTTCTGGGCAGTTAAACCAGGTTTTGGTGATTACACTCCCAGGAATGGAGGGAGTGCTTTCTGGGCAGTTAAACCAGGTTTTGGTGATTACACTCCCAGGAATGGAGGGAGTGCTTTCAGGGCAGTTAAACCAGGTTTTGGTGATTACACGTACCTGGATGTCTTCCAAATGCAAGACTGCCTCAAGATGGAGCAGTTTATTATTTAGACTTCAGTAACTTGGCAGCACATTACTTTAATTTGATCCTGTTTTGATATTTTGCTGCACTGGAATGTTTATTTGCTGGACTTTGCCTAAAAGCAGTGGCTTTAGCCAATATGCAGATGCATTTGAATGAGAAGTGCTGACTATCCTTTGAAAAAAGTAGTACTGTCAAGTCTCATTTGTTTGAAAACCTGAGAATGAACTTTCAGGGCTTTTCGATTTCTTGGCATTTTTGAGAGCTGAACTGATCATGCTTAGAAGATGCCTTTTCGGAAGGCTGAATTTCCTTGCAAAATAGTATAAAACACAGAGCCAATTTGTGACTGGATTGTGTGCAGTGCTTTACATATATTGTTCTCTGTAAAAAAAAAAATCATGGCACCTAGGACAAGGTGTGACAACCTCAGTGTTGGAAGACTGACAGCATACATCTCTACAACTGTCTTCTGAGTTTAAGGAGAGCTGCAGAGTAGAAGCTTGTCAGAGAGTGGTTTTAAGACATTGCTGATACATTTCCTTTCTGCTAGTCTGGGTCACCATCTATTTGTACACCAAGTACTCTCTCAAGACAAGAAACAGTTAACCAACCGCTACAAAGTTAATGTGTTTATTTATTTTTTAACTGGAGATAACATGTATTCATTTGAAATTTTAGGCTGCCTTGACCAGATCCCTTCAATTAGAATGCAATATTTTTATTCAAAAGCAGTAAACTAACTAAGCATTTTTTACACAATTGGTTTCAGCATTATTTCCAATTTACTTTTTTATAATGCTTGATAGCAAAGTTTTGGTTCAGAGTTATTATTTATATAGAGTTTGAAAAATGGAGTAACAGTCACTACTGTGCATATCATAATAAATCATAAGGTTGGAATTTCATTACATTCACCATCTTAATATGTGTTTTTTAGTAATATTCCATAGTTGCTTCTTCATAAATATATGGCTCTTTGCAATGTAAAATAATTATGCAGAGGTCTGTATGAGTCACTGTTTTAAAAAATTAAGAAAAACACCTGCTTTGCAGCTGTCTGAAATTTCAAGCACTGTCATATCACCAGTTAAATATCTTTTATTATTTAGCCTTGTGTTCTAAAAACATTAAGAATGATTATGCACAGAATGTGCAGGATAACATTCAGGACTGGCCTTTGTCTAGATTATCAAGGACACAGCATTTTTGTGGTTTATTTTGTCTCTGTGCTGACTCACACCTACAGCTGACAGTAGCAATGGGAGGGAGGGAGAAATTAAGAGTGAATTTTTAATAGTACAGAACACACAAGTAAGTGGTATTACTTTATCATGTATATAGTTTGTACGGGTTTCTTTCCTCAGTTACTTAGTGCTACAATCCTAGTCCTTGCCTTGGTTTATCAGAAATAGCCAGATGAATGTAAGATTCTACTTTGGTGACAAAAAATAATGAAAAAAGAAAACAGAAACAAGTATTTCAATTTTAAAACAAAATCAATAGCACCAAGTATTGAATACAAGACACACAGAAGGGAAATGTAAACAGGGATTGTACAGTGAGCTTAAGGTATGACCTAATAATATTTTGTGGTTGCATCTGAGATATAATCGTGCAAGTAAGCATCAAAACATCTAATTATACTAGATGCATATTTGGAAATTGTGATTTTGCAAATGTTCTGAAGTTAAAATGATGTATCTTAACAGATTCAATCAAAACTTATTAATGACATCAATGATTGCTTATCAGCAAACACCTGCAATAAACATAATTAAACATTAAATCAAAAGCAATGGTTATATAGTCTATGAGCACAGTGTTTCTGCAGAGGGGCTGAACCCAATAGTCATGAGTATGAGGCCTTCTTCTCCACACTCTAATATCTAAACATACTAATTCCAGTGCTGGACCAGCTTGACGTTAGGGAGTGAAGTGATGTTTTATGACAGCCATTACTTCCCTTTATTCATGTGTTATTTGGCCATGGAGTTCACAAAATTACAGGTCTAAGGAGGAACATGTCTTTCCTCCCAGTTGTATGGGTATTGCTGTAATGCATTATCGGCTATTGTGGTATTCAGTGCTTCATATTTAATGCATATAATTTGACAAGATGGAACTCAATGCAACATTATGTATCTGCAAATTTAATTTCATTCTAAGCTGTCACTGATTTAAAATAGAAGATAAGCTATGCCAAGAGTGAGCCAATGGACACTTATTTAAATAGCTGTTTATAAAATCAGTGCTTATACACTTTATGTAGAGCACTGCAGTATATAGATTTTCTTTTGCAGTTCCATGAACAGAAGAAGGAAGTGGCATTCTGTTTGATTTAATATGACTTTAAATCACTTTTTCTGCATTAATTAGCTGCACATGATTTCTTTCTTTCTTACAATAAAACATTGTACTGCTTGCATCTTTAATAAAAAAAGTTGGATTTTGAACACTTTTACCCTTTAACAAGTAGACACTGTTATTTAAAAAGTAACACTGCTCACAAATTATTATTATTATTATCATTTTTTTTGCTATAGCTCTTTTGTGCTTGACCATTAAATGTAACCTCTGTGCATTATAGCTTTAAAACATTTGGCTCTTGCATGGAGATTTAAGTGGTTAACCATTTCTTAAGTGCCATTATTAAATCTAAAACCAAGTTCTGTATAATTACACACAATGGCATGCATGTTATTGCCTTGCTAAGCAATAATACAAACAAATGTAATTTACTAAAAGCAGTAAAGTACTGCACAGAAGTTGTCATTCTTCTCATGAATATGAAGGTTTATTCTTACTGCTGTGGTCAACCCAGAGCAGCCTCAGAAAAAGTTGGCAGTTGGAGCTTCTGTTTGATCATGCAGTGTGAAAAAGAAATTTAAAAAAAAGCAAGAAAGAAGTGGTAATAGAAAATGTCATTCTAAGTAAATGCTTGGCTATTTGATATTAGCCTACTTTCAAAATAGTTATAATCTGCTACTGATTACAATAAATGCATTTAAAATGGTACAATAGGCATTGGTATTTACAGCTGATTTTTACTCATAGGTTCATTGTTTGATTGTCTAGCTTGTGACATAGACGACTTCAACAAGCTCAAATGCCATATCCTCATGCTAATATTCTCCACTTCCCTTTTATAGATCAAGATTATTGATGAAGGAAGTTAATTATTTTTTTGTGATTATATGGAGAAACTTATTCTGTTATGTTGGAATGTGTTGTGTAATGTATCTGTCATATTTTTTCTTTGTTGATAGTTATTTTTAATTTTAAGATTTACCAATCTGGTGTTAGTTCCGTAAGTTGTGCATTCCAGACATAGACTTTCAAATAGGACGGGATTCAGTGCAGCCATTTAGAACAGGCAAAGATCACCCCTAAAGCCTATAAGAAGTCAAATAAGTGACAGATCCTGAAGCTTTTATGAGTAATCCAAGTTTTCTAACTCTATCCAACTGTACAATTATTTTTAATAGGCAATCTTAGAACCATCTTAAGTTGTTTCAGGTTACTTCTTCAAAGGCTATAGACTACAGCATTGTATTCAATGATGGTTAGGATAAGTGAGCTATAAAGCAATACAATGATATCCTTTGAGAGACTAAATATGCTGTCCAGAAGTAGATGAGCTACAGAATATGTTTTTTTCTGGCTTTGGTATAGCCACACCGGTCAAACTTTAGTCATTGTCAACTACTATTCCTAGATCTTTATTGAAGATGTCATATTTTTATGATTTGGACATTTAATCTACTATTCTACTTTATGTTAATGTTGCAATTACTGACATTAAAAGTGAGATCAATGGTACTGTACCAGGAATGTATTTCTGCAGCCCATCTTGGAGAACTTCAACATCTTTTATTGAATTAATTATGTCGGCGAGTTTGTAATCATCATTGTCTTTTATTATTCTGAGCTTGTTTCTTACATTGGTACTTGAGAAAAACAGTTTAAAAGCAATGGTCCCAGTATAAAACCCTCTGGGACACTAGTGGCAACATCTGTTGGGACTAACAGTTAACTGCTTTCAGCACTCTGACTATCCTGTTTCTTAACTAGTTTTTCCCCCATAGGATTATGTCATTTAATGCTTTTACTTTTTAATATGTTGTTTGTCTTAAAAAGGTCAAGATATGCTATTATTTTTTCATCAAGTGCTGCTATTGCCCCTGTGATGACCCCTCTCTGGGGCCAGTAATCAAGGAGCCTGAATCCTAACCACTGACGCTGGTGAGAGACGTGCACTTGGAATACAAATGGATACACTCAGTATTTCCAGATGCAGACCTCTCTGCATTGAGTACAATTTTCCTTAAGAGCACACAGGGAACACACTCAGTCCGGGGTCTGGATCTCTTTATCTGTCTCCCTCCAGGTCCCTAATAAAACTCCCCACTTTTACAGCTGTAAGGTTAGGTCCTCAGCTGGAGTGTCCAAGCCAAGTCCTCTAGCACCCTCTCCGTGAACCCAGTGCTTCGTGTCCCTGCTCCAAGTAGCTGACACACACACACACACACACACACACACACACACACACACACACACACACACACACACACACACACACACACACACACACACAGATTTGATTTTACACACGCACACACACACACACACACACACACACACACACACACACACACACACACACACACACACACACACACACACACACACACACACACACACACACACACACACACACACACACACACACACACATGCGTGTGCACACACACACACACACACACACACACACACACACACACACACACACACACACACACACACACACACCTGGGAAAGGCTAGCACAGTTTTACCTGCTGTGCTCCCTTCTGCCCAGAGTATAAGGTAGTTATCACTGCCACCAGACACTCCACAATAATCTACTCTAAGGCTGTTAACAAAGGATGCCCAATTATACTGTGTAATATTAATACTAATACAAATCGTAGTAGTTGACCAAAGTAGGAGGGGCCCACACAGTGTCACCAAATAAATATAAGCAGTTTCAAAGGTTAAATACTTTCTAAAAGGACCAGCCACAGTAAAAGTTTTAAATATATTTAATACTAAATAATAAAAGAACATGAAAATACTGAATATATATTTACAGTAAACCACAGAGTTCAAATCACAGGAAATATTAAAAATAACATTGATGAGCAACCTCAGACAAATAAAGAAAAGCAATATCTAAACTAAGCTTCGCTATATTTTCTGACTGAATCTAGTATCATTACTATTCCCTACTTACTTAATAGATCAAGGCAGATGATGTGGTGAATGGTCCTTCTTGTTGTCAGGCCCAAGACAGAATACTCAATACTGAGAGATTTCTCACTGTAATATCTAAAACATAATTTCCAAGATGGCTGGCAGAATGACCTCAATCTGGTCACTTGACTCTAGGTTCTTACAGTATCCTCCTTTGAAGGTGAGGCAGGAATTTAGCATAGATAGCTACAATACACATCTAAATGTTTATGGCAGTGCCCTGTAGCCATGAAACAGTTACAATACTTCCCCTCATCTTACTGAGCTAATGAACAAAGGCTTCTTTCAGACCTACTATCTCCAGTCCTATTCAGCACAGTGGGGTGCCATGTTTATGGTTTAACAGCTAATTAGCTAATTTAATTTCAAGGAACTTACTAGACCAAGGTTAACTGCTTCTCTTTTAGTGTCTTTTGCTAAGACATATTCATACAGTGCCACAAGTGTACTTCTTCTCTGTCCAGCAGGCCCCACTGTTGATATATTTTTCAACATTAGCATGTTACAAATACATTTTGATATTCAAATGCCATACATTTCTAATACATTTGTAACATAAGCATCTGTGCAATTCAGTTTTTGATATTCAAATGCCATACAGTTCCAATACATTTGTAACACAAGCATCTCGTTCATATCATTTTGATATTCAAAGGATATCTTTCTTTACAAAACTCCATCTAGCTATGCTGGCACTAGCCTATATCATCACAGCCTCTACAAATAATGCCACAAAATTCAAAAGCAATTTCTCCACTTAAAAAAAAGTCTGTGTTGCTCAACATCTAACAGAATTATGTCCCTTGTGTCATTTGGATAAGCTCCATTATGAGTGTCTGTATGATTTTACATAAAATACTGATCGGGCTGCTGGGCCTAAAATTGAATGGGCTTGTAGTGATCCTTCTGTCATTCCAGTATGAAAGGATGCCACTTTAGCCTGTCATCATAGGTCAGGAATGGGTCCACATGCTAACATTTTGTTTAAAATAAATGTCAGAGATTTGTCACTGTTTTCCTTGATTCTATATAGGAAAGCACCTGTCCTGTTGCCTGGCTGTATCAGTCTTGTATTTTTTAATTTTGTTTGTTGCATTTCAAAAGATAGATGTGAGAAAAACAGATATAGTGGGCTATGAAAAGAAGACAAAAGTAGCATTGATCATTGAAATTACTATACCCAGTGACTACAGTGTCTTGCGTACAGAGAGAGACACAAAGTCATAAAATATCAAGATTTGCAGGCAGAAATGAGAGCAATGTGGAAGAAAGATACCCAGACAATTCCAACAGTAGTAAGAGCAATATGTCATAAAAAAGAATCTAAAATCGTATTTAAATATGTTACCAATACATGTAAATCCATACGAATTGCAGAAGGAGTCATTACTGGGCACATTGTGGGTGCTGCAAAGAGCATTTTTGGCTGACATCAAAGATTGAAACAATACTAATTTCATAAACTTTAATCATACTTTGACTTAGGAATGGGGTCCATTCCCATCACGGTATTATAAACCCAAAAGATTTGGAGATATTAAAAAAGAGAGAGCTAACTCTCATTGTGTCTGTAGCAGTGTTATAGTATACATATGGTGTGTTGAATTTAATGCCATTGATGGACTGTCTTATCAAAGTTTCAGTTCTTGCTTAAAGATTGTAAGTCCCTTTTGAGAGTTGTCTGATATTCCTCCCTCTTTACATAAAATCTTGGTTGTTTACTTTTATATCTTGGAATTTTGATGAAATGGTTTATTGATGAGGCTGGACTCATTATATTCACTTTGAAACATATTTGTTTGGTGTAGACTTTACAAACAATTTTTCTGCAGGTTTATGAGTAGTGGTTGCATGATTATATCATTGTTTGTTGAAAATAGGTTATGCTCACAATTGTCCTTTTCAGTTTTCTAATATAATTAAAAAGATATTATTATTGGTTTCAGCCATTAACCTCAAGCTGAGTTTATAGTTAGATCTGACAAGTATGATTAGAAAAGTAGTAGTTTCAGTAGTTTGTTCATCTTCGCTTGCTTTTATGAGTACAGCAGTATGAAAAAAAGAGACTTTTTTCATAAATTAATTTAATTCAATTTTCAATTCCGTTCATTTTTTTGTTGAAGTTAACCATATACTTATGTCTTGCCTACGTGTTCATAAGGTCCTAATTTATTCCATGGAATTCATTGATAGCATCCCAAGCAGATTTATTTGAGGATATTATAATTGTCCATTTTAATAAGCTTTTCATTTATTGCATCATAGTTTCTACTGGCAAAATCTAGAAAGGATTATTTATTTCTGAGTCTGTGTTTACTGTTAGGTTTAACATGATGGTTTAATTCAAAGGATATAACTGTGTGTGAGAAACAACATGATCCTAGAATTATCATTATGATGTCTAATATAGTTCACCTAGGTGAATTTTGTACTGTTTGTTCCAAATTGTTTAGATAAACACAGTCAATAAATATTTGAGGATATTTATAAAGTATTAAGAAGCTTGCCCAGTTAGCATTTGGGTAGTTAAAATCCCCACATTGATTGTATTTTCATTGTTGTTTATATATGGGAGTTTAGTCAATGTATTATCATGCTCTGTGTGGGAACTGGGTGCTTTACACTAGATTCCTGTAATATTATATTCAGTACCACTGATATTTAGTGCACAAGCAATTTATGGTCCTGATTTATTTTCTTGGCTTCTAAATTTTAGGTGAACTTTTAAAAGTATCAGCACGCTGCTACCCATTCCATCAAATGTATAATAATGGAAGGAGATGTACTGTGAAATTTGTATTTTTTTATTTCCGTTCTTTAAGGAAGGTTTCAGTAATGATACACAGAACAGCCCTTAGCAAGCAGAGGAAGGTTTCTAAATAATTAAATTGTCAAGACTTCTGGCACCTTTACCTTGCTGTTATCTTGTGTATTTTTTATTTTTTTCTTCTTCTTGAAATTTGAAGAGGTCTAACAAGAAACTATATGAATGGAAAGGTTCTGTTCAGTACTTGTACTGCTCGGGGAGAGAAGTGAAGCCCATTGAGTGTGAAACACTTTACTGACTGCACAATCCAGGTTGGCAGACACTGAATCCCCTGTATTTGACATCAAGTTTTTAGCCACTGGTTAAAAAAACAAAATTTAGCCTTAATAGTTTGGTGCAGTTTGAGATGATGGGAGAATTTCACTGATCAGATGTGTTATTCCCATTCATATTAGGATGCTCTATACGTTCACAATGCCCATTGTATTTTGCTATATATATCCATGAAATATGATATTTCATAGACTGTTTGCTCCAACATGAACAGTAACCATATCATACTGTCTCTTAATCCTTTTAACTCAGTTTAGGAGTCCCTTATTTTGTCCGCAGGCAGGCATGGCACTGTCACAAACTCCGTATAAACTTTGTTCAGCTATGTTTGGCTAAGATTAAGTGTATTGAAGTGTCTATTAAATGCAGACTGGACTCACATATTTCTAGGATGTTTTGACTTCTGGGATGCAATATCTACCATAGGATTTTCACACCTGGTTCGGTTCAGTTGTAACTCTAGGGTATTTTCTGGTTTGCTTCTGTTTTAACCCCAGGTATTTTGTCATTATGGACTGTCCCAGCTGCTGTGGTACTGCAGGCAGTAGAAAGTCTATTGATTGCATTACCTGTACCTAAGTGTACCTAAGATTCTAATCTTGTTGAGCTTATGGGCTGTGGAAGCTTATCACTTCTTCAAATAAAGGTGAAGCCACACTAACATTCTATTCACTAACCTTTCTTGGCTATATTATTAGCTATGTAACTAAGCATTTTATACATATAGATCATACTCCTAGCTAAAAAAATCACAATTGAAAGTACACCTTGATTGGTATAATTGAAAAAAAAATTTGGTGTTTCGGGTGTTATTTATGCCACAGTTTTCTGTAGAAATAAGTAGAAAAAAGAGAGACAGGAGATATATCTTGAAGACAAGACCACCCCTTATACTGAGAAGAAATTACATGTACAATGGGCTATGAACATGTAATGAAAGCAATACAGTTTTAAAAATGTAATGGTGTAAATTCTGCACTTTTTGGAGGAACTTGGTCACCTGACCATTATTGATTATACAGCTCAATGCTCAGATGAGCTGGCTTAACTTTGTGTTGAAGAGGCTTTTCAGTAAGCTAGATCACATCATGCTTATTGCTGCAAACTTATTAACTTAACTCTGATGGCTGCATTTAATACTGTGTAAGATATGTTTTTGTGCAACACTTAATTGTTTGTTAACCAGGAAATTTGACTGGCCTAATGGTCTAACGGACCCTTTTCAACAAGGCTCTGGAAATATGGTAAAACATAATGTGCAAATGTACACAAGCAAGGTAAAGCAAGACAAAACACTCTGTAAATCTAACAAAACTGTAGAAGCAATTCAGGGTGAGTAATATACCTGAAATGCAAGGGAGATGACATCATGTCAGGATGACACAGTAGTTAATCTTGCTGCCTCATAGTGTTTGGTGCTCCAAGGGGGTCCTACTGTATGACATGTGGTCATTCACCTTCTGTTCATGAGGGATTTGCTGGGAGCTCTGATTTCTTCCAATATTCCTTCACAGAGATCCTCTAAATTGCCATCAGGCATGTGTACCATGGTGTGTGTGTGTGTGTGTGTGTGTGTGTGTGTGTGTGTGTGTGTGTGTGTGTGTGTGTGTGTGTGTGTGTGTGTGTGTGTGTGTGTGTGTGTGTGTGTGTGTGTGTGTGTGTGTGTGTGTGTGTGTGTGTGTGTGTGTGTGTGTGTGTGTGTGTGTGTGTGTGTGTGTGTGTTGTTTGTTGAGCTGGCACCCTATTCTTATTAACTTTCTCTTTGTCTTCTACCTTCAAATACTGGTTAAGGCTCCCTTTGACCTTGCTTTTGATTAAATGTGTAATCAGAGAATGAATGAAAGAAATTACTAAATTAATGACTTTTGTTAAAACAGTATAAGGACAAATGGATCTACAGATTTAAAAGGAAAATCATACTAAAACAAGAATTAGAAATAATCATCTGTAACATAGTTTTAGAAAATATAACAGGCTGTGAAGAAACACAAAACATCAATTCAGTGTTACTTAAGAAGGTACCATGTCAAGCAGTGGTAAATGAAGGATGTACATATTTATCAGTGGTCCATAAAGTACTCGAAACTCACTAAGCTGAGGAAGTTAAATGTGCAAGGATTTTTTTTTTATTAAAGATAACCATTTTATAATGCCACTTAAAATAGTTTCAAGGCTGATCACATTTACTGATCATGTTTGAAGACTTAGATGGTCTACTTGGATTGTTGGGAAAATAGTAAAGCTGTTGGAAAGGTTGGCCACCAGCTGCCTTGACCTAGACCATTAGAATTTATAGAAGACCTTCTTTAGCTAAATTAAGAAAAGAGTGTTTGGGGGCAAAAGAATTTCAGGCAAGCCAAACCCACTTGTTGAGAACCTGGGTTGCTTGAAGGTGTCACACTAGCACTACTGTAACCTTTACTTTCTTCCACTGCAGCTTCTAGAGATCTCTGGCAGTAACTGTGAATGTCAGGTATGGAATCTGCTGACAGACAGTAATCAGAGAGATTTGTTCTAAAGCTCAGAAAAAATAATACAGTCTGCTGCTTGCTACATCCCTGAAACTAGAATCACTGGCCTTATCTACTCCTGACAGGTCACCCCTCTGAAGGAAATACAATGCCAAGTTAAAAAGTAACCCCTTTGGTGTAGCTCAAATATTAACAGGCTTTAGGATAAAAGAAAAAAAAAACTAATTGGACATAAAAATAATTGTAACTCTCAATGCAAAAAAGCTCTTGCTAAACTTAAAAGGGAACTCCATACTCTGATCAAGTCAACCAAAGTTAGATAGGAAGTAAATTGTGCCACCCAGGCAAAGGGCATCCATAAAGCATTCTTTAACTATGTTAGAAACCTTAGAAACAATGTCCATCACTGAGCAGAGCTAATAGTAAATGTTATCAAATACTCCGACCTGGAGGGCATAGCCAGTCTACTAGCAGATAAATTAAGTACTAACTTCACCCCCACTTCCTTCCAAATTCTAAAATATCATACCAAAATATATACCCCCCCAAAAAAAAAATCTCCCACAAACAAATCCACAATGAACTATCCAGGGTCAATAACATTGCTTCCATCTATGGGCCTGGTTAACATACTGAGCAGATTACTGGCCAGCTTGAAGAAAGACTTGTTAGACCCCCTGCAGAGGGTATTCAGTATCAACCCCCAAACAGACTTTGTGCCAGATGAATGGAGGACAGTAGCTATCATCTCTTTGCAGAAGGTGGGGTGCCAATAGACCCAAGAAATTATAGACTCATATGTCTGACTTGTCAATTCTTATAGGTGTCTAGGTTCATAGGCCATTAGAGGGCTTGCAGTCCAGGGAACCGCCGAGGAGCCTAGCTCAAATTCCCAGTTTCTCCCAAGCACTGCCTACTTAAATGACTTGCTCAAGGTCATACTGTAGACAGATGAAGGCTGAGGGAATCAAACCATGTACCATAGGAACTACAGCTCACAGCCTTAACCCACTGCATCAACTGCTAGAATAATTAATCCAACTACCTGTTGTTAGAATAGAACCCACAGCCTTCTGATCTTCCTGGTCCAAATGCAAGTATGCTACCTGTTAAGCCTCTGATTCTGCCTCAGTTGTAAGGCTATGAAAAGGATCATTATGGAATTAATAAATAAGGACATAGTTAAACTACAGATTCTTGAACCAAGCCAGTTCAGATTTGTCAAGGGCAGATCCTGCCCACGTAACCTGCCTGACTTCTTTGAGAAGGTTACTGAAGCAATGGATGAAGCCAAATCAGTACATATTGCATGTCAAGATCTTACAAAGTTGTTTGACACCATTCCACACTAAGGTGTTGTTAATAAACTATGCTAACTAAATACTAATCCCTGTGTAACTCACTGGATGGCAAACTGGCTCCCAAATAGAACCCATGAATTTAAGGTGGTCTGCTTTATCTCCTACAAAAGAGGTCACTAGTGGTGTACCCCAGGATTCAGTTCTTGGGCCAGTTTTCTTTGGCATTTACTTCTTAGCGGTCAAAACTACTGTTAATGGTTTATGACTGGCCAGTTTACAGATGACTGTAAACTTGATTTCATCATAAACTTCTCAGAGTACACCAAAATCCTCCAAGAGGGCTCTTCCTAAAACAATAGCTGATGTCAAAACTATGGACTGAAACTGAATGCCAAGAAATGTTTAGCAGGATTCCTTTGGCAATCAAGTAGTCCCTTGTAACTGTCAGATTGACAACACACCCTGAAAACTGATCCCATAGTTAGGGACCTGGGAACCTATGTAGACAATGACCTGTCCTTTGATCATTATGTATGCACTATTGTAAAAAAATGCTTTTTCATTGCAAAGCTTATTGCTAAGGGTATGGTGTCGAGGTCCAGGGATGTGATCATTCTACTGTATTCTGCACTCCAGAGGCTGATCCTTGAATATAATCCCTCCTTCAGTTTATATACCTGCTCAAGCATTTGACACAACTTGAATTCCCCCAATGCTTATTAAGAAAATCAAGCACTTAAGTCATAAACACTATGCAGACTGTCTCAAGGACTTGTCTCTCTTCTTGTTGTCATACAGGCTACTGAGGGGTAATCTCTGCCAAATGTACAGAGCCTTAGCAGACCCATCCAGTCAGACCTACTGCGTATTTGCAAGTCCAATGGGGACATAAACACCTGTTCAAAAGATCTAAATCTCTTCTGTAACAAAAAAAAAAAAGAAGCATATTAGAGGGATAGATTTGTATCACAGAGAATGCCACTTCTTTGGAACAGTCTTCCTGTCCACATAAAGCACAGTACAGTCTTACACTTTTTCCGTATAGTCTTACACTATTTAAGTGTAATTTGAACAAATGGATGGGTAATTGAAAAATCATCCCTGGTTTAGCACCTTCGTCCCTTATGGATGGGGTCGACATGTAAATGATATAAGAGATAAAAACATCAAGGGAATGTATGGGTAAGCTTATAAAGATTCTGATGGAGTAATAGTCTAGTCAATATTAGACCACCTATGAAATTCCTCAGAAAGCTGCGTATACAGGCCCTTAACTCCCCTCCAACACTAACATGCCAAAGTCCATTCTGGACAAAATCTGTCACTTTACTGTGCTGCCTGGTTCCGGAGAGCACCATTATTTATCCATGCAGAGGGTAAACAGTAACTACTAGATCCACCTTGTTGTTACCCTATCTGTGGCATTTGGAATATTTTTTTCTGCTTGGTAAAAAAATGATTAGTGATGCTTATTAGTATTGCTAGAATCTTCTTCCAGCACACATTAGAAATGTACAGAGCTTGGCAGAATTTAAACTAAACTGATAGAATATTTTGCTTCCTACTGCAAATGTCAATGCTATAGGGATAATGGGTGGTAATGTTTTTTGTTCCGTTTCTAATTGCAGCTGCTTCATAGGTTCATAAGTTCATACTAGGCTATCTGCCCAAGGGCATTTATAAGCCTAGCCCATAGTTATGTGGCTTTCACCACCCCTTTAGTTTGAATAAAACTATACCTTTTATTTTGCCTGCCTCATGTCAGCCAGTGTGAAGAAGTAATCCCTAATCTTCATCTGCGATCTCCCATCCATTCCCTCAAGGATTCCCAGCGACAGCCTCTCGAGGTGCTTCTCATTCTGCCATGTTGTTCCACAGTGTAGGGATCTCTGGGAGAATCTGTCCCTCCAGTACTGGCTATCCATGCGTTCTATTAAGTCAATTAATAAGTTAAATCTTCTTGTGGATCTTTTTGGTTCTAGTGATTTGAGGTTTTTTGATTATTCATCAATTCATGTACATGCACAGGTCACCATCTCAGGCAGTCCTGCACTCTGAGCCTCTGAACAGGAGTAGAGCTGGAGCAGGGCTGGAGTTCTTTCAGTTTTGCAGCATTATACTTTTTGGTGAGACCCTTTATCCTTTTTGGCCTTTTTTTTTGCAGTCTTCGGGTGCTGCAGGGGGCATCATCAGAGATACACAGGTATAATATAATGTGATGACAATAGGGGACGCATGATGAATCTTGATACAGAGACCTTGACCTCCCTTGATCTAGATGTGAATCCCTTCATGAGGTGTTTTTAATAAAATGTTCAGTTTTTCCTAAAAGGCTTAGCAACAAATGTGTCCCCAGGATGCTACAGTCTCTCTCTGGGTCCTTGTCAACCTATTGACGGTGTAACCTTGTGCTCACTTCTGTGCCACCCTAACAGTATGACTATGCATTTCATGCTTAACTTTATTTTTATGCTCATGCTGTTTATGGCGTTTAACTTTTGAGCCATCTCTCTTTCTGTGAAGTCAGATGTCTGTGACTGAGGCCCTTCAGAAGGATATCATATGTCTGCTCAGTGTTTTTTCGACAGTAGCTTGCCAGTTTGCAGTCATCCTGCGGGACAAGAAGGCCATAGGGACTGTGATGCCGAACACTTCAGAAAGTAGGCTTGGAGACTGAGTGGACCCAGACATGGCCGAGCCCTGGGGCGCATCTGACATGGCTTGTTTGAGTCTTGGTGATGTCAGGGTTTCTGACCCTGTAGGTTCTGTCACTTAGCCTTTTTGCAACCCATCTTGTACGGTGGGTGTTTATTCAAGCTGATGAGTTTTTGGAGATACCCTCCCAGGGGGTTGTGGTCTCAAAAGTTGCCCAGTCGAGGTAGGCTGAAAAAGCTGCCTCAATATCAAAAGGGCTGGTGACTCAAAGACAAAAGTTTACTATGTTCAGGCATCATCTGCTGACTTTGACAAAATGAAACTGGGTTGGATCCAAAGTCCAGAAGTTCCTTGTGTCTTATGGCATGGGTTCCGTTATGGGTCCATCACTTCCACTCAGGATCTGTGGCTGTCATTGGGTGTTCTCCACCTCAGGGTGCCAGTCGGTGGAGAGGGGTTCCTTGTGAGAGATGGTCTCAACTGTGGGCTGTGTGCCACCTGAGGGGTATGTATCCGAGTTGTGAGGCTAATGTTAAGCATCCGTCCTGTGGTTTTTAGATGTTCCTCATTGGCCGCCCACAGGCACACCAATCGGGGGACTGCTGTGTCCCATATTTGCATCTCTTTGCTTGTAAGGGAGCAGGGCTCAGGTGGGGGGAGATGTTTAGTATAAGTTCATCCTGATAGTAGAGAATCTCTCATTGGGAACTAAGAGAAGTCTTCCACTGTCAGCAAAGGCCTTGGTTGTCTGCAATGTGTGTTGGTTCAGTAATCTTCACATCATTTGAGGTAATTTATCCTGGATATCTAGGATTTCCTCCCTAATTTTTTAACATAGCTCAAGATTGCCTTTTATTTGATTTTTTTTTTTTGAGTGTTTGGCGATTTTCTCTCAAAAATTGTCCTTCCTGCCAGAGCTAGGACTGATTTTGCTTTTACTTATGGACGCTTGCCTTTGTTTTTGGGGTTGGGTTTTTCTGGTCCTTGTAGTCCTTTCTGTGCTTCCTTTTAGGTGCTGGTAGAAATTATTTGTTTGTGATTCAGTGGTTTGAGTAAGGTGGTTTGTAAAGGCATTTGTTTGAGAGTGTGTTGTCTGATTTTAGTTTTGCCTGTAGGTGCTGGTTTAAAGCATCACTGTGGTGATTCAGGACCTGCAGAGTAGATTTACCACTGGCTAGTTTATGACAGTGAGACATTTATGATGTTAGAGAAGTGTTGAGTGACAAAGATGAGAAGTATGATTGTGGTCTTCTCCTTGTTGGTGAGGGATGTGAGGGTGTTTGCCAGAGTGTGGTTTTGATCTTGATGAGGACATGGGGAGTTTAAGCCCAGTGTGGGGATGGTGACTGGTGCACATGTGTTGATGATGATGATGAGCCTGTGGAAGATGGTGATGGAGTTTGTTTGACTGGATTGTGCCATGGCATTTGAGTTTATGAACTCCAGAGTTTCCTGGGCTAGAGTGTTTACCTGTGACATGTGTGTCCCTCGTACCTTTCATTGCTGGGAGTCAAGGTTGTATGATTTTCCTTGGTTTGACATAGGCCCCCTGAATAACTCAGAGTGTGCCATGTGAGGTGTAGGAGGAGTTAATTGTCTCTTTGGTGTGTTGATATGAAGTTTTGAGCAGTCTGCCTATGGTTAATTGCAACTGGATGGTCTCCGGGTGCCCTCGCATTTCTTGCAACAGGTGAGGTGTGGCACCCGCTTGCTATAGTGCTGGGGTGCTCTGTTGGGCAGCATCAGTTTTGGGGCGAATGCATGATATGATTCAAAACCTGAAGAGAAGGGAATGTGCTCTCAGATAAGAAGGGCAGGTTTCTGGCATGAGAGCCTTGTCACATGGTCTTGATGCTGAGTGTGTGAACTTTTCCACGATCGAAGCCTTGAGACTTTTGGCATAGCCTTAGATCCTCCTTTGTTTGTGTTTTCTAGGGTGGTAGGTAGGTTTAGAACAGACATCTTGCTAAGAAATTGTGCACTATGGGAAGCAAGAGCTAGAGCCATTCATCTTATCCGAACCTAGGGGCAACATAACAAAGCCGACCCTTGGATGAAGCTTTCGTGGCTTGTCCGGCATATCATCTCATCTAGACATTGTATGGATCAATGTTTGAATGACAATAAATTTGGCATTATTAAAGCTGATCATGATATCTGTGTATTGTGAGAGGAGCTAGCGCCCGTAAGGGCCATTATTGCTCAAAGGTCAGGGCATACCTGCCTGGGCTACAGAATCAATGACATTCCTCAAGTAATGATTAGTAGTCCAAGAGTACATCTCCAGTTCGTTGACACCAGCAGCATGGACGCAGACTGCAGTTCTGACGCTTGTTGTGCTGTTTGGAGGCCTTACTTGCTTGGTGATGATGACGCCAAGTGTGTAGTGTACAGGCAGTTTGGAGTTCCTTTATGTTTGGGTGTCTGGAGTGTGTTTGTCCAGTGTGTCCTGACTATATGTGAGTTGCCTGTTGTGGTGTATGTGTGTGTCAGTGCCTCCAGTTCAGTGGTGTGCTTGGGTTTCTGTTGTGTTGTTTATGTGTTGTTTGTGGTGCTACATGTTTGCAGTGTTTGCTTATTCTGCTTTGGGAGATTCTGCTGTTGGTTATATTGATAGCTTGTCGAAACATTGTGTGTCTTGGTGTTTGGTGTTCCTGCTGTCAGGTGTGGTTGTGTTATTGAGTATTTGAATTGGTATTCCCAGTGTAGTTCAACATCTGCCAGGGCTTAGCAGTCTGTGTTGAGAGGAGGAGACTCAGCCTTATGTCTGGCTAAATGGCATTGTAACTCACAAGTGTTAGTGTTACGTGGGAGGGTGGGGGGGATCCTAGTGAGTGTATGCATGTTGAAACATTCCCAGAAAGCAAAGTATATCAGGAGATGGTGCCAGGGATAAAATTGTTGACATTATAGAAAGGTAATGAGTTGGTATGAGATTTGAGTGAGTGGGCTTAGCAGAAGTGCTTGACAGTGGGGGTTATACCCAACAGAGTCGCTGGATATAGAGATTTGTTGAACTGCAAGACTTGCTTTTATAAAGCAAAGGGCTATTTTGACAAGACAAGTGCTGCTTCGAGATTGGTGTAACAAGAAAAACGGATAATAAACAAGTGCAACACTTTGCTTTGAAGCAGGGGAAGAGTTTAGCTCCTAACAGACAAGCTCTAAGGGAAAAATTACAGAACAGACCCAGTAAGAGCCTCTAGAGGGGTTAAGCGTTTAACCATGTTTAACCACTGTTCAGGAAAGTGGCAACTCAGCCTTCACTTTTAAACATGGCCAAACAGAAGCGAAAACGATACCAGAGGTCAGAAAAGCAGGAATAGACCAAAGCAGAACATAAAAAGTTATTTTTCAAGTCAGTAACCACACCTCACCGGGGGTTCAGAAAAGTAATTACAATCTCAAGGTTTAGCTGGTTAGAGACCCTCCTTAAGCCCAAGAAAAATGGCACAAACACAGAAACAGTTCAGGAACAGCAAAAGAAAGATAACAGGAAAACGAAGGCAGCAAGTTTTGCCTGTGCAACTAAAGATTTTTTTTAATACAGAAAAATTAAGGAGACACTCAGTTCACAAGTAATATAGGATTTCAACAGTGCAGTAATTAAGAACAAAAGGAGAAAAAATCAGTAAAAAACAAAAAGCCGAGTTTACATTCTCAATGAAGGCAAATAAAAATTAGCAGAAAACAAAAGATTTCAAGTTAAGGAGAAGGACTGCTCAATACAGCTAAAAATACAGAGAAAAGTTATTAACAAGTCAGAGTTGCATCAAGCCCTCTCAGCCCAGAAAAACTACCTGGTCACAACAGTACAAACAAAGCAAAAAGGCAAATTGGCTCCTCAAAAAACTACTTTTTTTTTCAGAAGAGGGAAGAGAACCAACAGCCTTTTTCCTGAGGCTCACAAAGCGCAACAAACAGTTTAAAGGAGGGAGAGATGAAGGAGTGAAGGAAAGGACCCCTGGAAATTGCTAAAACTAGACAGAGAAGTCGGTCCCCACACCCTAGAGGGGCAGGAAAGCTATCAAGCTAAACAGCTGCAGACCTTCAGCAGAGAAGGAGAGTGCTAGCCCAAGCAAAGAAAATAGCCACAGACAGTTCAAACAGTTTAACAGAATAGCAAAAATAACTGAACAGCTTAGGAATCAGAAAAGTGGGGAAAATCAGCTATTAATACATTTTGTTTTTACAGAGAGAAAAAAAGTTCACAAGTAATAAAAACAATTAAAAATTGGTATAAAACCAGAAAAAGAACAAAAGATCAGGAGTTTGTCCCTTCTAGTTTTTGCTGAAAAACGAGATTTCAAGTTTTAAAACAGGAAAATAGCTGAGTTTTAAACCAAACCAAAGTTTAATTAAAATACAGCTAGAAATACAGAAATCAAGAAAAACAAACCCAGAAAACCAATCAACGTAGGTTTCAATGCAGGGCAAACAAGCAAATAAACAGACTCAGCCTAAAAGACTTTGTGTTAAATTGTATTCTCCGCATTTCTTACAAAAATAACTAAAGCTGTAGCATATGCTGCTGTCTACCTATGATGCATGCGGTCTTCTGTTACTGTAAATACTGTTGGCTACCTCTCTTTAGACAGAGTTAAATACTGTTCTTTGTCTCTTTTCAAACTATTGATAGATTTTGTGACATTTGATAATGATAATGTTATTGTATGTAATTAACATGTTGCTAGACATGTACAACTGTTTGCATTTGTTTGTTGTGGTTTTTCGGCCGGGTCATGGCTATAATGGGTGCTTAAACCAGCACACCTATTCTCATAAGGGATGATTGACAATGGAGAGCAGTGATCAAAACCTTATACTGAAGCAATATGACTGCACCAGTAGTTCTGTTGCAGCATCAGACAACTGGAGACCTATTTAGCATGCATGTTGCAAGAATGGACCTGCTCTGAGGTGGAGTGAAAGGCACCTGTATGGTGCCCAGTGACCTCAGCATATCACATGGCAGAACTCCACAGGTCAGGGAAAAAAGAATCTTCAAAACTTATTTAACTATAAAATCTAGCATTTTCTATGGGAATGCTTTCTTTTGGATCAGAATATCTGCAAATGAGGATAACTGTGTTCTCTAAACTGGAGTACATCACCCCCCCCACACACACACACACACAAAAACAAAGTTGCTTGAGTGGAAATATATATTTTTTAATTGCAGGTCTTTTTTACAAAATATATTTTCCTATGCAAATGCAATCAGCAACATTTATTGAAGGAGTAATTAATGCCCAGGTATAGCTTGCAGAGTATTTACTTATAAGTTCCTGAGTTAGACATCAGTGCTGAAGCTTGCATGATCTTGTTAAAATACAACTGAGTACATGCTGTAGAGACCATAGATGAATATTGATCATTGCCCAGTTCTGTGGCACAAAGAGATAAAGCCCTGACTATGACCCAGATGACCTGAATTTGATTTGCAGCTTGGGTGCTGAAAAAGCCAGTGGGGAAGGGTGGCAATAAATAGCTGATGATGGTTTGTCCATCCTGGAAGAAGTAAAGTTGGTTTTTGGTTGGTCAATTACCACAATACTAGCAGAGGCACTGAAATAGCATGAAATGAGGATGTGGTCTTGGCAATCCCAAGCTGGTGACGATAGCCATATTTATTAGTTCATGAGTGAACACATACGCATGGATGGTGTAGGGCACCCTACTGTGTGCTCATGTCTGCCACCCAGGACTGAATTAAGGCCTCACAAGAAATTCTGCCATTGCTAAATGCCATTGAGGGCACAGACCACCTCAATGGCTGCCTGGAATATGGGCCCTCCAACTGGTTTGCACCCCTGTGATGGTAATACCCAGTAAAGGAAAACAAATGGGCTAAGGATTGTTAGGAGTCTTGATGGTTGGCAGGCATGGAGGCAAAATCATATAGCAGTAAAATGATTATTACTGTTATGCCATGGATAAGTTTTATGTTATTTTGTTATTTCACTTATCTTTGTTCACTGTCTACTAATAAAACACATGTAGGAGATGTTTATCAAGTTTTATAGGAATTGACTCACTAACTGAAATATGACTTAGTGGAACTTGTTAGATTAAATTCTTAACTGGTTTGTTGCAGATTCCACTTTAGCACGTTTTGCAGAATCATTTTGCTGACAATCAATAAGAGATGCAGAATGCAAGCATAGTATGCACAGATCAAACCCCATAAATGGAAATAAAGAGCGTGCCGTGTGGAAAGGTCTATTTATAGAGGTAAGGTTTAGTATCGGCTGCAGCCATGACTATATTTAAAACTGTGAATCCAGGCTAACAAGTCATAACATTCTGTATCTCTGCACAGCAAGGTTAATTTGGTTTTGCTGTTTCATGGTGCAACTCACCTAATGTTTTAATCTTTATTAACTGAGACTTTAAGTGAGATTATAGTCATACAGACTTAAAAAAAAGAATGCTCTTCCTACTTCACAATCAGCTCAATATCCTTAGTCTGTCTACAGGTACAGCTTTCAGAGTATCATAAGAAAGTCTCCATTCCTAACAGACCAACTAATTCCACATCTCAGGGAAGAGCTGCCAGGATAAAAATGATGAGGTGCATTAAATTACAGAGTTTCTGAATGTGAAACAGTTAAAGTCCAGGGGTTGACAGTTGGGAATCTTGTTAACTGAGAATGAAAGGAGATGGCACGTGTTTTTAAAAGGTCCAGAGTATGCAAAGCAATTTATTTATTTATTTATATTTGTTGATCGGGAGTGTCCGACTGGACGTAGGTCTATTTTCAGCGGAAGCCCGGGGAGAAAAGCTCCACAGTTAAAATAAACAGATAGTAGTTACATTGGATTACATAGCGATTAACAATTTACATAGCAATTACTTACAACATATTTACAGATGAAGAACATAGTACATCAGTAGACAACTAGAATCTTTATCTGTGAAGTACATAACAGACATTAACAAATGTTAAAATAAGAAGTTACTGCTGTATAAGTACTAGGATTATGAGCATCTGAGCTTGCTGATCAGAAGCATTCCCAGAATGTGAGGCTTAGTGTAAAGTAAGAGTACAGAGTCTAATGTCTGAATGAATTTGATTTATTGCCTTGAAGTGCAATCTTGGTACTGGACAATGGCTGCACGGGGTCAAAAGTAAGAGTAAGTAGAATTATTATTTTTTAATCCATATTTCCTTTCTAATGTTAGCACCATCCAGGTCAATCCCATTATTCCTTCCTGTCTCCTTTAAGACCCTAGTCGCTCCTTCCATTTGCTCCTGGACATGGCCCTTCATTGGATGGGCTTGTTGACTCCTCAGAAGGCAGAACCTCATGTCTGCTTGTAAGTAACATCAAGGAGTGAAAGCTGTGCTGTGAGATGAGACAAGCATGGCCAGAAACCATCATTCTCTACAAGCTTTTCAACTTCTTTATCAGGACCATGAGATATAATGATGTCAGCATACATGAGACATAATGAAGGCAGCATGCATGAGATGTAATCAGCATTATGAGATATAATGAAGGCAGCATGCAGGAGGTGTAATGATGCCAACATGCTTGAGATATAATGAAGGCAGCATGCATGAGGTGTAATGATGCCAACATGCTTGAGATATGATGAAGGCAGCATGCATGAGGTGCAATGATGCCAACATGCTTGAGATATGATGAAGGCAGCATGCATGAGGTGTAATGATATCAACATGCTTGAGATATGATGAAGGCAGCATGCATGAGGTGTAATGATGCCAACATGCTTGAGATATGATGAAGGCAGCATGCATGAGGTGTAATGATGCCAACATGCTTGAGATATGATGAAGGCAGCATGCATGAGGTGTAATGATGCCAACATGCTTGAGATATGATGAAGGCAGCATGCATGAGGTGTAATGATACCAACATGCTTGAGATATGATGAAGGCAGCATGCATGAGGTGTAATGATGCCAACATGCTTGAGATATGATGAAGGCAGCATGCATGAGGTGTAATGATGCCAACATGCTTGAGATATGATGAAGGCAGCATGCATGAGGTGTAATGATGCCAACATGCTTGAGATATGATGTAGGCAGCATGCATGAGGTGTAATGATGCCAACATGCTTGAGATATGATGAAGGCAGCATGCATGAGATGTAATGATGGAAGCAGCATGAGATATGACAACAGCATGCATGAGATGTAATGATGCCAGTGTCATGAGATGTAACAGCAGCATGCATGTGATATAGTGATGTCAGCACACATGGGAAATGCTCCCATGAGGTGTAATGATGCCAACATGCTTGAGATATGATGAAGGCAGCATGCATGAGGTGTAATGATGCCAACATGCTTGAGATATGATGAAGGCAGCATGCATGAGATATAATCAGCATTATGAGATATAATGAAGGCAGCATGCAGGAGGTATAATGATGCCAACATGCTTGAGATATGATGTAGGCAGCATGCATGAGGTGTAATGATGCCAACATGCTTGAGATATGATGAAGGCAGCATGCATGAGATGTAATGATGGAAGCAGCATGAGATATGACAACAGCATGCATGAGATGTAATGATGCCAGTGTCATGAGATGTAACAGCAGCATGTATGTGATATAGTGATGTCAGCACACATGGGAAATGCTCCCATACCTCATATTGTGCATGTCTGTCCCTTCTACTTGCAGAGGCCCCAGTTTCCAACAGAGATCTTGCAAGCTGCACAAAGCCTTACTCCTTCCTCCACAGATAGGAGGGTTGGCAAGTGGCCCCATCATGCTGTTCATCCCAGCAGTCCTTTCCACTGCCCCAGACTTGCTGCCAAGCCCTGGTTATCAGCAGCACAGATATGCATCTTTGCACTAGCACAGTATTACCTGTCTAGTAACATATGCATTTTGCTTTGCAGCTGTGCATCTGTAGTATCCATATCGCTGTTTGCACATTGCTTGGGTTGCTGTAAGTGTGTGCTTTGTTTTCATTACACTGCTGCATAAAGTTTTGCGTCAGTGGAAAATCAGGTAAAGGATGTGGCGGTTGGTAATGCACTGTGGTGTTTCATGTGATTGACTATAATCTTAATTTAGAAGATGAAATTCTTAAGCCTGTAAACAGGTATTACTATGTTATTAAAACGTAAATTTACATTATTTTAATCTAATGCATCAAAGTTTAATTGTCATTGTTAATTGTTTAATATAACTGGCGTTTAATACTGCAAACATCTATAATTATCTTGGGATAGACACCTTGTAACTATTTTGGCAGTTTAATCAAGAAAGAAGCTAGGAAGGCAGTGCTGTCCAGTCTGATTTATGCTCCTTTTTGACACTGATTTTCATTTCTAAGTATGTCCTTTCTAACTATATCCTCAACGTGCTTTATTAAATCATTCTCACATAGCAGGAGTAGGATATTTTCAGTCTGTGGTGGTTCACTCTGAGACTACTTTGCTGTGGTAAAGAAAGTCAGGCAATTAAAACAAAATTCTTTTAAAGGTATATGTTCTGCACCTCTTCCATTTCCTTAATCATAAGTACATTAAAGACTGTAGATTATGGATGGGTCACTAGTATGAGACAGTGCATCTGCAAATGTCACCACAACCCAGGATCGATGAGTGGCCCAAATGGGTGACCATCAGGAAGGGGAGGTAGTAAGTGGCTGAACTTTGACTTACCTTCTGTAGGTAGAGGGATACACAAGTGTCACTGACAGCAAGTTATTGTTGCAGGAGTGGAAGCAGGTATGCCTTAAATTTGAACATGGCACAAAACACACATGCTTGCATACACACACAATCAGTAAAATGCAGCGTGCACACACACACACACACACACACACACACACACACACACACACACACACACACACATGCAGACAATTTGCAGGAATACCAATTAAGCTACAGCACGTCTTTGAGATGTGGGAGGAACAAATGCACATAGTAAAGACGCAGAGACAACATGCAGTTTGAGAAGTGAACAGGAAAAACAAGTTCTGTTTGGCTGTTACACTGACTGCTGTACCACTGTGCTACCTGATGTATTCAAAACAATCTGCAGTTTGTGTTGACCCATCTGAGGGTCACTTGACAATGCATTCTTGGTGTGGGCATTGCTAACCTAATGTACAACGGCTACCTTTGCAGTGCTGTCCTTTCCTTCCCTAACTCTTTTCTAAGTAAGATTTTCATAGCTGTGTTGCTATGAAGTAAACTTTTTTTCTTTGCTCTAGTAAATCTTCTACTATGGACTTGGCAACACAAAGCATGCTTGGCAGGCATCTGGTGTGTTCAGTTTTACAAGATAGTCAGATAACTTAACAAGTTGAAAAAAAAAAGAAACTAAGACAACAGCCCAAAAAAGAAAGCATTCTGAATCACATAAGCATGTAATGCTCTTATGTGTACCTGTAATTAAATGCACTTTTCACCTGTTTGTCCCTATTCACCTGTTTCATGTACTCAATACACCTAACTGTTAAAAGGCACCAACTGGATATTAACTAAAAAGCACCTCATGTTGCAAAAGTGATTTGCCATTCTTGCTCTCAAGTAGACAATGGCTGATTAAACACATTGCATTTCAATGAAAACTGTCAAGATATGCAGCATGAAACTGTGCAGTATATGGCAACACAAAGTTTATCTGTTTCTCCACAACTGGTTTAGAGGAATTTGGATGAGTTTACTTTAAATTCATTTGTTTCTTTTCCCAGATTTTGTACTGCCCAGCTGATGTTTCTATAGGAAATCACCACTAGTGCGCTGGTGTGGTTTCTGTCTTCTTGCAGTGTTTATAAGTGTTTGGGCTTTTCTGTTTTTTCTCCCTAGCTGTGTGACCCTTGAGTTAGTAGGGGGGTGCCAGAGTGGTAGTCCAGGGGACCTTGCACCTTGTCAATTTTTTTATGTTTGTTTGTATGTTTGTTTGTTCAGACTAACATTTTATCTTGTTTATTTCATCTGGTTGAAGCTTCATTGAACTGAGACTTAATGAAATATAGGGGAATTCACTTTTTCACAACTCTGAATTGAAATGTTTTTTGGCTTCAAAAATGTCCTTGCTTTGTACAGACATATGAAATAGCAATGGATTGCTAAAGTCTAGTTCACTTCACAAATATGTGTATGCAATATGTAGAGTAAATTTCCATTTATCTGTTTCTGAAATAAATTTAACTGCATTTGCTAGCTGTACCAGAATCTATACTCTACTCTACCATCTGATCTCCTCTACGCTGTGACTGAACTCCACCCCCAGTGCCCTAGCCGGCACAGTGCTGTAGGCCAGTGATGGTGTACTGCTGTAGGCTTGGAGTACATGTTTTCTATTGCAGCTATGTTCAACAATGCACAAGTGAGTTATACATGGTAAAATGCAGAGCACTCTTCATACAGCCCATCTTTCCTTTGGATATACCTGTGGAGCTATATTAGTTTAAATGTAGATTATAATGTAATCATTCTAAGACTTTCCCTGGGCTTCATTAATGCCTACACTAAGCATTAACTAAATGTACACTCTTTTGAGGGAACAGACAACACAAGGATAATTAATACCTTCTTCTTCCTAATTTTAGTTGCCCTGATTTCTTTGCAGCCTTGAATATCAAGGAGGATTCATAAAGGTTACTACAAGGTGAAGACTACATGTATACTTTGTGTAATGTTTTGGAGTGACTAGAAAGCACAAGAAATATGGTAGGGATGTTCTTGACTACAGATCCTGTACACTTAATGTCGGTCTTAATGAATCTGTTATTTTGTAGAGCAGATCATATTATGTTTTATATTTCAGGTTTCATCAACCTATGCCTGAGTGTCAGAACTGTTACATTTAGCTAATAACAGTTTAAAATCATGAAGATATCTGATAACACTATTTTACTAAAATTTGCTATGAAGTATTACAACATTCCATGCAAACATTGCAAAGTTAAGTAATAACAGTTTTGGAAACATACCATTAGCTTTTTCCTTGCTCTCTAGCCTAATCTAGAATAATTTCTTTAATGTAGTTAGTTTAACAGCACATACAGAGAGAAAGCGCTAAATAGTATGGTAAAACAAAGCAGCTAGCGTTCCTTGTCCTACTTTACTGGAATCTTCAAATAATGTTTCATCAAGGTCATTTTTTTACATGCTAAATAAAGCATGATGGAATTGCTGGCACATAAAAATAATTTCTTGGATTACAGTGATTAGCTCTAAAACACTGGGAGAAAGACCAAGAACATTTTTCTCAGTTGTTTGCACCAGCATATATTAAAGCTCTTCTGAACTTTTTTCTTATTTAAAAATCCTGCAAATAGGAAGTTTTATGTATATGCAACAAATACAGGAAGCCAAAGGAAGCGCTCATGTACTCTAAAAGTTTAAGTATCTTTTTACTTGTTATCGCATAGTGTGGTAAACTTGGTGTTACTAAGTTATACCAGTAACATATTTGTATCATAGCCAGTTCAAAAGTCGTGTGCCTTAATATTCATTATGTTACACCTTCATCATTAATTAGTCCACTAACTAATACATATTTGCCAGTTGTTGTTTTATCAGTTGTTTTACTTTGAATTCCCAAAGCAAGAGTCATATATCCTCACTTAATACATTTTGTGGTAGTGGTGGTGCAGCGGTAGCGTTGTTGCCTCACAGCAAGAGGTTCCCCCGTTCGATCTTGGCTGGAGTGCGGGGAGTGCCTTCTGTGTGGAGTCTGCATGTCCTCCCCGCGGTTGGGTGGGCATTCAAAAGACATGCGTAAATGGGGCGTGCCTTCGTTGAAGGTTGAACATCGAGCTGGCACCTCGGCGTTTGTGAAAATCTACTGCCAATCATTAGCGGACCGGAGTTCCGCTGTGGCGACCCCTAACCGGGAAAAGCCGAAAGACAACACAATACATTTTGTGGTAGTTTAGTTTCTAGTTAATGTCTGGTAAATTTGACAAAATCAAAAACTCTATCTTTAATATTTGCACCATCCAAGACTTGCTTTGTTATTCTTCTTCTCAGTTTATCCCTTCCTTTCTTCTTTAATGAGGGACATTGTAAGAGCTTCCCAAGATTACTGTTATCCTACTTCCAGTTGTGCATCTGTCTGGAATTTGTATCCTATTAGAATTGTATTAATTACCATGTTGTGTGGCTGCTCTGATGATCTCTGATAAAGCCATTCACTATGTGCAAAGCTGCTTATCCTTAGCTTATCTCTAATGTCATAATAGAGTATGTTGTTACTATTTGATAGGACTCATTTCTCAGCTGTCTTCCAGGACTCGATGACTATGTGTGAGTTTTCCGTATAAACTTTGTCTAAATATTTTAAACTTATTTCATTTTTTTAATGTATTACTACATGTTCTGATGATATAACTTTGTCAGCACAGATTCTCATCTCTGCTATCTCTTTATTCATAAAAAACTCCATCAGAGAATTCCCTTTAGTTATTTTTTAAAGTAGTTGCAAATATATATGTACCCTTCCTTCTCAGATTTGTTTTCTTTCAGAGAAGTTCTCTGACACCTCATACCTGTCCTCATTTTTAATAAAGTAGTGATCATTACATTTCTGTATCTTCTTAAAATTCTTCATTTACCCCCATGGTTGGTATGTGTTTTCTCAGGGCCAGCCTTAGCTGAAATGGCGCCCTAGGCGAAGTAGTACTCCAGCGCCCCTTAAGCCCCACCCACTCCATACTAATGCACACCCCTATAAGCCACACCCACAGGTAGGCCACTCTCCATGAAGGCCACTTCAGTCTTTTCCTTCAATTATTTAAATGCATAGAAAAAAAAGATATCTTATAATGTAGTTAAACTGCAAGTGAAGGACGGTGGAATTTTCCTTTAATAAACCTGCTTTATCTGTTGCTCCTTCACACATATTTTACTATAAAAGTCATGTCCTCAAAAAATAGAAGACCGTGTGCCTTGTTTCAAAGGGTTGCTTAACTTACAGTTTAATTTACTTTGGGTAGGCGAGTGAGTCTTATAGCTCAGTGAAAGTAAAATAGCAACCTCTCTCCTCCCTCTGTAAAGTAGCTTAAGTAAGAATAGCACAAACACAGATGTTTTGCTATTTGCTAAACAATACAATCTCGCAATGAAAACAGACTTAGCATAAGCATTAAACTTCTCTGCCATTGAAATGGCATGAAAACCCACATTCATAGAAAATGCATCTGGCCATTAAGTTTATCTTTGGGCTGTTTTCAAAATAGACTCCTTGCACACATTTTAGGGCCATGCATGCATGTATTCATTCTTTGATTCACCTTCCTGATTATAGTAAATTATATTCCTTGTATAATACTACTGCCACTTGTTAGAAAGTGTTTTAAATTGCAGTTTAACATTCTTTTAATAAACAATGAAATTATGTATAAAATCAATAATGTCAACACTATTCAGTTCAGAAAATTTCAAACATAAAAGGGTAGACGTCTGTCATTACAATCCACCAATATCACTCAACGCACAATCTTGCAGAAGTAAAAGTATTTGAATAATTCCACATTAAAGAAACATGCAACTAATGAAGAGGTTGCTACTGGCAAACAACTTTACACCTCAATGCTCCATCTACAAATTCATTGTAAGTTGCCCTTGAAGAATTGCCTATATTACAATTAAAAATGTGATAAACTGGTAATATTGCAAAAGGAAATGACTAAAACTGAGAAGTTCATAGTTACTAGATATCTCATACAAAGGAGACACACTCAGGAGTGTAAAACCGCTACCCACCCCTTATAATGCAATCATATGGGCACTACAGTATCAGCACTCCATCTACATGGTGTGGTAGTAGAATCCACAGCCTTCTGCACCAAAGGCAATTATGGTACTAACACTGCTTTCAAATTCCCTGTACAATAAGGCATCATTTGTTAGTGTGTGTTTTGAATTTGTAGCTTTGTGCTTTAAATTTGTAGTTTTGAACATTTTTCCAGTAAACAATGAAACAATGCATTTCCCAATAATGAAATAACTGCCCATTTCAGAATATTTTAACCATAAAAGGCCACTCAAGACTTCTATCATTACAATCCATCAGTATAAGTCAGTAAGTACAATCTCTGCAGAAGTAAATTTCATCTGAATAATTCCACATTAAAGAGATTCGTAACTAATGAAGAGGCTGTTACTGGCAAGCAACTTTATATTTCAGTGTTTCATCTACAAATTCAGTGCTTGCTGCCCTTTAAGAATTAATTGCCTGTTACATAAAAAAACTGGTAAGCTGGTAATACTACAATAGGGAATGACTGAGAAAACAACAAGTTCATAGTCACTAGGCATCTTAAGCAAAGGAAGACACTCTCGGGAATGCAGAACCACTACTTCACATTAAAATGCACCAAATAATTGTCATCTAGGGCATTCCATACAATGCCTCCATACCTCTCAACTTCTTAGCACAAGAGAGCTTGTCAAAGCCTAAAATATTGGGGGGGGGGGGTGGCAAGGGCAGATTATAAATATTGCTCTTATAGACTTAGAGTTGCTAGAATAACAGCATTTATCTTAGCAGGCATTGTCTAAAGGAAATGAAGACTGAAACTCAAATGTATGACATTTATTTATTTCAGTCTTTAGGGATTTTCCAGAAAACCACACATTTTATGAGGAATAGGCTAAAAATATGATGCAATAATTTGGACATTCTGCAAACATCTGTACAGCTGAAAGATATGCATACTTCTCAACCTCTTACAGGCTGGCAAATTCAGCTGAATCTCCAACCCCCAGTCTCATCTTAGCTCCCAGCATGAAATACCTGTTGGCATTACCCCCCCCCCCCCGCCCCATATTATCAGTGAACAGGTCCTGGTGGCACTAGCTACAACTAAAAACACAGTTGCAGTAGGGCCCAACTATGTCCAGGGTTCTCCTAAATAGCTTGAAACATGACGTTTCTGGTCCACTTGAGTCACTGACTAGAACCTCAAAACAGGCACTGTAACATGAGAATGGAGGACCAGAAAAGATTTTTGGCCTCACAAGGGTGTAATATCAGCTGACCCTGGAAACTACAGACCCCATTAGCCTGACTACTCTAATATGTAAAGTCATGGAGTGAATTATCATGGAAACCATCAACAAAAGAATAGGCAACCTTCAGACACTAGAACCAATCCAGATTGACTTTGCCAACTGAAGGTCATGCCTACTAAACTGCAGAGATTCTTTGAGATGGTCACAAAAGCAATGGATGAGTAGAAAATGGTGCATACCTCCTACCTGGACCAGTCTAAGGCATATGATACAATACTTCACTCAGGTGTAGTTGACATTCAGTGACTTGGGAATAAATTCTTACCTAACTTTCTGGATTGCCAGCTGAATCAAACACAGGAACCAATAAATCTGGATTGTTGAGACCTCCTCCACTAAAAGAAAAGCCACCAGTGAGGTACCTTGGTTTTATGTTGGGACCACTCCTATTTGGCATCTACTTTTCAGAGGTAAAGGTAAATATTATGGAGCTTTGGCTGATCAAGTTTGTAGACTACTACAAATCGTGAGCTATCATAAATTCCCCCCATGACACAAACATTTTACAAGACAGTCTAACACAGACAAATGATTAGTTCCAAAGGCATGGATGAAAGCTCAATGTCAATAAATGCATTACAGTGCCTTTTGGGAAAACAACCACCCAGGCTAATTACTCCATTGATAAGAACCCCCTAAGAGCTGACCGATTAGTCAGAGATCTGGGAACGTATGCAGGCAGCAATCTGTCCTTTGAACAACATATAGCCATGGTAGCAACAAAATCATTCTGGGTCTCCCAATGTAAAAGTAAGGGCATGACCTCAAGGTCCAATAAACTTAGTGCCACTTTATTCAATCTTTAGACCCATCATTGAGTGCAATGCCTCCTACAAAATGTACCTGACAAGACATATGCAACAGCTGGAACACCCAAAAAGAATCCCTACCAAGAAAATCCAGGGTATAAACACATTGTACTTTATGGATCTCCATAAAGCTCAGTTTCTGAGAGGCGATTGCATAGCCAGGCATACAAGGTATAATCAAATCTAGCTCTGATGGACCGTCAGAATATAGCAAAACAAACAGCATCAGAACCACTAGATCTGAGGATTTAAATTTTGCTTGTGACATAAATAGGACATGTTGATGAGACAGATCTGTCCCAGAGGATCACCATCCATGTGAAGTAGAGTCCATCCTTACCCATTTTGAATGCAACATTGATTAATGGATGGGAAATCAGAAATTCACCACGGGTCTGGCCCCATGTCCCTGATGCACAGTGGCAGCCAGTAACTATGCCCAAGCTAACATACCCCCAACACACACACATAACCTATAGGAACTTCCTAACTAAAATACCCCTTCCTCATTAATAATATATAGGTATACAATTGGGTTGAGGTGTACACCTAGGCTTATATAGGCCATGGTGGCAGTTAGTTTCATAGGATCATAGGTAAATACCAGGCTACGGAGGCTATGATAACCAACGTGTTGGCTCTTGCAAAGACCAATCAATTATTAAAGAACGTAACTAATGATTATGGCACTGAAGTCTACTGTGCTGCATTTGAAATACCAACCAGAAGAGCTAGTCTCAGGTTTAATAAAAGGTTGCCAGTTATTGAAGCAATGTTTATTACTGCGCACCTTATAAGAATGTGCTGATGTTTGTGGACTCACAAAACTGGACTCCAACTGAAAAATGTTTTAACTATTAATAGGAATGCTATAAATAGTAAAATGTGATTTGTAACTAACATACAGGTAAAGGAAATGTAACTTTTGTGCCTATCAAAAATGAATTTGCAACCAACATTCTGATAATGACAGTGTCCCAAAGGAATGTAATCAAGTGACAACTAGAACAGTAGAAACAAGATACTTTTTCAGTACCTCTTCCGAGTTAGACAAGTGCGTGGTGCTGGTGGATGAAAAGGGATTGAATGGACCACTAGACAATAATACCCCACATATAAATCAGATGGAGAACTGCAGCCTAACATACTGTAAAGAATATACAGTTCTGCAGACCAGAATATTAACCTAGTAAAAATAGGATGACAACAACAATATCGCACACTGTACAATATGTACAGTTGAGACATGGATAGGTGGTGAAACTTCAGAAGGTATAAATTCGGCATACTGTTAACTTGTGCAGAGATTTATTCAATACAAAATCTGAAATAGAAAAAACAATAGTGCATATTATGTATCTCTGTCAGAAGATTACAGCCATTAAAGTTTTCTTTGTGGAACCTGAGAGGGAGAGGGACATAATGATACCACTAAAAGAAGACACTTGAACAAAGTCCTAGGTTGCCCTCTGCAGTATGTAAACAGAAAGCTAGTCAGAAAAAGGATTCACAGCAAAAAGACACACGCTATTGAAGTAATAGTAAAGTAACGGCACAAAACAAAAACTTGAAAAAGTCGGTGTAGTGAGTCACATTTTGTAGAGAAAGAAAAAGAAGAAATGCCCACAGCTGTATTTTCAGATAACAAAAGGTCAATTAGCAGATAAGTAATTACAATTCTATGAAAATACAGAAGGAAGACAGTACATTAAGCAGACACAGTGAAAATATAGGTTGAACTGAACGGGACACAGGCAAATGCCATGCTCCCACCCCATGCCCATACTATGAGTTCAGTTTTGATTTGCTGTGCATGGTAAAGAAAGAAGAAATACCTATTTTGGAAATATTCCTTGGGATGGACAAAACCAAAGCTAGAATATTAAATAGACTGTTATTGGCCGGATGTAAAGAAAGGCATTGAAAACTTCTATGTAGCTAACCCAGAATATCAAAACAGCAGCATCACATCCTGAATTTCACTGAGATCCATCAATAGCTGCACCTATTATTAAAGTCTTATTTGAAAGTACAGTCAATGGACCTTGTAGTTTCATCTATAAAACCTAGTAATGGGTACAACCCACTACCAATCATTAGCGGACCGGAGTTCCGCTATTGCGACCCCTAATAAGCCGAAAGACACAAACAAACTGAATGAGCTTTTCATACTGCAGTGGTGGTGCTGCAGTAGCGTTGTCACCGCACAGTAAGATGTAGTCCCGTTCAATTATCAGCTAAAGCGTCTTCTGTGTAGAGACATGCATGAAGGGGTGTACATTTGTTGAAGGTTGTGCATCAGGGCTGGGCTCCTTAAGGTAACAGACTCGTGTACCGTATTTTTTTTTTTTCCGAGCCAACCTGCAGCTGTAAGTAAGTGGGAGGGCACTCACCCCTCTCTCGCTATGGATCAGGCTTCCTGAACAGGGAGCCGAGCGAGAGGAATTTTATTAATTAAAATAAATAAATAGTTAAAAGTAGCGCTCTTTCTGAGGCTGGCCTGTACGGCGCCTTAGGCGGTCGCCTAGTTCGCCTATGCCTAAGGCCGGCTGTGTGTTTTCTGATGAGCTTCACAGATAGGTAGTATAGCTGATGCAAAAATGTTATTTATATGTATTTATATATATATATATATATATATATATATATATATATATATATATATATATGTCTATGCAATGGTTTTTCCCTGTTTAAAAGCCTTCTCTAAATCATGAAAAATGTTCTACTTATGTAAACAATCAATAGTGCTGTTATACAAGTTAGAATAATGTCTGTAGTTTCAGTTTGTTTTGATAGTTTTACAGCTACTTTTTAAAATATATTCATAATAGTAACCACAGGAAATGTCGTAAAAAATATAAATGCCAAAACTCCACAGCAGTGCAGAAAAGAAAGCCAGTAAAGGCCCATACACCTGTAGGCAAAGACAAGCTAAGCCAAACCAATATGGTATAAAGTTTAATACAAAATATCCAGACCAAATAAGTGTTTTCGTTTCACCCACGGAAACTTCATCAAAATGGCCACCATCTATTTTGTACTAAACTTTTACCATATTGGTTTGGCTTGTCTTGTCTTTGCCTACAGGTGTATGGACCTTTACTGGCTTTCTTTTCTGCACTGCTGTGGAGATTTGGTACATTTTTAAATATATTCATCCTGCAGTCCTGGGAATATTGAACGAATAACCTTCTCTTTCCATCCTTTGTTCATAATGTATTCATCTCCTTTCAGTAACGACTTTCTTTTTATAATTAACTCCTTTCATTTTTGTCTACATTTTCTCCTTTTTTCACCCTGATTTCCTATTAATGCTCTTTTCATTTTGTTTGTCTGCGCACTACTGCTATATTATCCTTGTCTTCTTTCACCGGTTCGGTTTGATGCCTTCTTATTACAATCTACAGTTTTCTTATAATGTTCTTTATCAGCTCCAGTAAATGTATTATGTAGTTTAAAATGATATATATGTCTAACCCTCTTTTTCACTACCCTGGCTTTACTTTACATTGCCTAACACTCATACATACTTAAGTGTATACCACATTTACTAAATCAATCAGTTAATGTCTCCAAATCTTTTGAGTTTCTAATACTATGACTGGAATGAACCCCATTCCTAAGTCAAGGTATGATTAAAGTTCATGAAATTAGTATTGTTTTAGTCTTTTATGTTAGCCATAACTGCTCTTCACAGCACCCACGATATGCCCAGAACTGACTCCTTCAGCAATTCAGATGGAGTTACATGTATTGGTAGCACAATTAAACATAACTGCGGATTCTTTTTTATGAGCCCCATCACTCCCACGACTGTTGGAACTATCTGGGAAACATTCTTCCAGATTGTCCTTGTTTCTGCCTGCAAATCTTGATATTTATTTATTTGTTTATTTTATTTATTTGACATTTGTTTACCAGGAAAGTCAGACTGGGTACAGGCCCATTTCCAGTGGAGGCCTGGGGAGAAAAGCTCCACAGAACACATTAAACAGAATTAAAAAAAAACTGAACATTGGTTACAAATATTAAGACAATAACAAAGTAGTACAATATATGAAGTACAATAAAAGAAAAATAAGCAAAATATAAAGACAAGCAGTAAAGTTGATCATACATTATAGACATGATCGAAGAGAGTTCCTAATGTGCATGTTACGAAATGATGCATGAAAAACATATAACAGGATAAGTAAGGTCGTAAAAGCCATATACGTTTTCTGGCAGGAGAACTACATTTCAGTCAAATTATGGGATAAATAAAGGTTAGTGTAAGAATATAAAAGAAAAGGCATTAGAATGTTAAGGAATTAAAGAGAGGTGAGGCTAGAAAAGTAGGTAAAGCAGGAAGGGAAGGAGGAGATATCAAGAGAAATATATGATATTTTATGACTTTGCATCTCTTTGTGCATAAGATACTGTAATCACTAGGTATAACAATGTCAGTGATACTTTTTTTTTTCATGGACTATTATATCTGTTTTTCTTGCATACATATTTTGAACTGTTGGTAATAGATGATTCCAAGTGGTGTACACTTCATCATTCTGTATAATGCTTTGTAGTTCTTGTTGCCAATTCTTTTCATCTACTTCTGTATTGTAGTGTTTGTACAATCCCCAGTGCAACAACCTCACAATATTATTATGCTTTTCAGTGCACAGGCCCTCTGCCATGAGAGTATTGCACCCAGCAACAATGACTGTGAATGTTTCCAATTATTTTTTTTACAAAACCTACATTTGCTTGTTTCTCCCACATGTTCAGTGTACATTTAAAAGTCTAGTATCCTGTGTGGCCATTATTAACCTTTCATCTTTTGATTTCAACTCACCTACAGTATCCTTAACCATTACTGTGTCAAATCCTGATCATCATGGTGTGGTTCCAGGAGATTTGCATACTTGCCACTAGATCTATGGCTTTTCCATATTTCTTTCCTTCTCATCTGATCCTTCTCCTTATAATCTTTCTTTTGTTTTTGGCACATTCAGTTGCTGCCTGATTAAAACCACGAAATTCAAAATCCTGATGCTACACTACAGATATAGCACACACAAACACATACACACCACTTCCCCCCAACTCAAATATAATATCCTACACTACAGATAAGCAGGGGGGCAAGCCCACCTGCACCCCCCATTTGGGGGGCTGTGCCCCCCACACCCCCCACTTATATATACTAACTTCGAGATTGCACAATCAGACACACACAAGCAACTCACTCCCACACATTATACACACCCTCGCACACACACTGCACAGTCAAAACACACACTGACAGACACTAAAGCCCCTAACCAACAGACAAACACATTCATACATACCCAAACTCACATCTTACCATTCACACACCACAGCACCAGAAGCACTAATTCAAAATCTCCATACTTCTGGATTTTGAATTTCACGCTTCTGGTTTACCGGTATTTCAAGACTTCAGTATTTTAATTTCTAAATACTGAAATTCAGGATTTCAGTATTTCAAAATTAAAAAGGGAACACACACATATATATATATATATATATGTGTGTGTGTGTGTGTGTATATATATATATATATATATATATATATATATATATATATATATATATATATATATATATATATCACCTGTGTTTACTTAGTCATTGAGATGTTTCTGCATCGACAGTCAGTTACACAGATTATTTGCTTACTTCTGTTTCATTCCAATACCAAACTACTTTGATAGGATAAAAAAAACATGGATTTTTGTCCAACTGCTAAGTGAACTTGTCCTTTAAGGAGTAATGCACATTGCAGTGTATTCTTTACCTTATCTGAGGTTGTTTTTACACTTCAAGATACACTGTGAATCACAGGGTGAACTTAAGTGCCTTATTCATGCAAAATGGAGTGAAATCCTTATGAAAATGCATGCACTAGAGTGTATTAATCCCATTATAGGCTGAAAAGAAATGTTTCATTTTAACTATCATCCATGGTAAGCATAGTAAGATTTTTGAGATTCTTTTTATCCAGTTTGTTGTTGGTTAATATGAATCTGAGTTTAAGCATGCATTATTTTCAAACTAAGTTTAGGTGACAAAATAAATCTGGAAAGTGATTAAATGATTAATGAAAAATACTGAAATAAGGTGCTGAAAGAGCATTTACACTAAAAATAATGAATGACTTAATATAATAATAATAATTGTTTAACAAAAGGCTCTTATCTGTGCTATATAAAGCAAACCATTTCTTTTACTGAATGCTTAGTCTTCTCTTCTCACCATCTCCCTCGCCCATGTTATTACCTTGACCTTTTAAGTCAGCCACTAGTTTTCTGGTTCTCGTTTCTAACTGAGCCCCCAAGGACTTGCGTAACAATTCATCAAGGCTTTTTCCTCTTGTTAACCTAGGCACAGAATGAAAAAATTAACATTCAACTAAACAAAACCTCGTCTTATAAATCCCCCTATAGTTCCAGAAATTCATGAAAGAACAATGGCTGTTTTGTAAGCAAACTGTAATGAAGGGCTATATTGGATAACTCTGATGAAGTCATTGAATTATACCTATATTTATGCCTTGTTCTGGTCCATCTGTTGTTTGTTAATGTAACAATTAGACTTGGAGAACAAAAGTATACAGAGTACTGCGATGGAAACTTTTTATCATTTCTGGAACCTTAACAGCTCTTTAGTGTTGTATGAGCAAATGTGGTACAATGCCTTGTATTTCATAATTGTAACATTTTTTGCTGAAGGACTTCATGTGGTTTTGTTTTGCAAAATGGCAATGATAGCATCGACCTTTACTTCCTATTCTTGCATTTCATTTGATTACCTTTTAAAGAATATGCAGGAATGTATTATAAAACCCTATCACCTTTACTTTATAAACGCCATTACATCTTTTTTCATGTGATGATTATGTTCCATCCTCAAGGATTGCTTATAAAGAACACTGGTCGAATGAAAAACCCATGTTTCTGTTAGTGTACTTATATCAAGACTAAAATCATCCCAAAATCCCAGTCATGGACTGCTTGCAAAAGACACGCAGTACATGCTTCCTCCAACACATACCTGACTAATACAGTGCAGTGTACCTGCACAGTGCATGCTGTGCTACAACAGAAATAGAGTTTCTGTGTCATTACAGATATTATGCCAGCACATACCTTTCAACTGTCCACATTTTCTCTGAGTGTCCAGATTTTGCCCCATATTTTGGCCTGTTTCTCATAAAATCATGATTTCCTGGCAAATCATTGATGACTGAAGTCAGAAAAATGGCAGACATTTAAGTTTCAGATGTCATAGCCTTCAGAAAATTCATGCTAATGCAAAACCTGTTAGTCTATCAACTTTCTAAGTTTGTAAGAATAAATATTTAAAAAAGTGTCCCTATTTTGGGGCCTTTGTCCCCCCATTATTTGTGGCTTTGTCTAGATTTCTTGCTCTACTCTAGAAGGTTGTGGGTTCTATTCCCACATCAGGTAAATGGGTTCACTTTTCTAATACTGAAGGCATGAGGGAGTGCTGCACTACACAGTATGCCACTTTTCAGATGAGATATTAAACTGAGGCCCCATTGCCCTGAGTTGGTTGTAGCTCAAGTGAATGAAAAACATCTCCAGGCACTTATTGGAAAGAAGAGGGGAAGTTCCCTGGTATCCTGGCCAAATACCCCCTAGTCAATGTCTCCCCTGAAAACAACAGTCATTGGCTTAGTGGACTAACCTGGTCAACAAAGTGTAAATAACAGTAAAAGTGTTAAGTTGCAGCTTTTTACTGTTAAATCATGCATTGTAACTGCCTGTGCAAATGTATGCAATGTATACATTTTCTGTTTAGGCCTCTGCTGAAAGGGTCTTTGCTCAGTGGACTTTTCCTGAAGTCAAAGGCAAATAAGCACCTAATTATAACAAATTCAATGCTCTATATCCCTGTCCATCCAAACACACATCCATCCATCCACAACCCCTTTTCCAATTTTTTTACATGGGGGGCAGGGTGTCCGACAATCATCTATAGCTGTCTAGCCCTGTGATTTAGAATAAATAAATGTTTTGTGAGGAACCATTGTCATTAACTATGACAAAACTTTTATTCTGGATGTTTTCAGAAATAACAGGATTCCTACCATCAGTCTAACTTGAATATTGTTTTGCAATCTTGTATGTGGTTCATCACGCTAGAAATTTACATGAATACATTGTATAGTGCTTGACTACATAGAGGGTATATTTTTAGATTTGCTATCAGAATTATTTAACATTTTTTTAAAGAACAAACTGTTATCACATTGCAGTGACTGTCTTGTCATTTGCTCTACTAGCTTATAGTATAAATGTGGTATTAAAGCATTTGCACATCGTTGACAGCTGTTGCATTGTTTGTTTAAATAAGTTCTTAGATTTTATTCATAAATTCTGCTATTTGCTGATCAGGCACCTTGTTATTTGGTGACTCTGAATGCTTGGCAAATACCATATGATTAAAAAACTGAATATGCAAAAATGAAATAAAATGCTGGTTTGTATACCTAGGGGTATGGTTCTCATTATTCCAATTGCAAACTGAAGGAATCACTTAGCAATCCCAGCTCAGATGAAATTAAACTGCAAAATAACCCAGTTTCTGACCTCTATCAGTACTAGGGAGAAGGTCAGAGTTCTCCCTGTGAAATATACTTCTTTACTGCTGCCTGTACAAAAAAGGGTTGCTAAGAGCGACCCTAAATAAAACATGCCATTTCATTACAGTCTGTCATGCTAGATAACATCACTGTCATTTCCAACAGGAAACAAAATGTCTCTCTATCATTGACAGAGCCATTCTGCTCCTTGCTGCTTTGATTCTTAAACTCATGTACTATTCCAATAGTCCATCACCTGCTAATCAGCTATAAACTTTTCACAGCTCTGGTTCCAAAATCATATGGCACTGTTGAGCTTGTTAGACCTTCTGGTTGTAAGTAGTGATGGCTGCTCTAAAGTTGCCCTGTCAGATGGGGACTCTAACTCCTGTCATAATGTACTCTTCCCAGCTAGTATTTTTAAAATATGACTTCTTAGAACATTTGATGATTTCTACTGCTTTATGTGAATGTTTTAAGACAGTGAGTAATCCACCCTGCCTCTTATTACGAGTTTGTGGCTGTTGTTTCTTAGTTACTTGTGCATTTAACATATTTTCCTAGTATTTGAATATTCCTCTTGGAAGTCTAACTCGACCTCTTCAGACTATAGCTTTCTGATAATTCTGGTCTGCTGCCTATCTATATGGTGGCCATCTTGAAGATGGTGTTCTGCTGTTTATGATGTTGATTGCATACTTTTCATCTTGGTGTGTTTATGTATCTTTGCCTTGTATTACTACTTTATTATTATAGACTTGTCTATCTGTCACACGTACCGTATTTCTTTACTGTATATATATATATATATATATATATATATATATATATATATATATATATGATGCTATTGTTTTAGTTGGTTGTATTATCATCTGTTTCATTACTGATGCTTCTCTCCCTACTGTATAGCATTATGGCATTTCATTTTGTTAGAATTTTGTTGTCTTTGCTTTTGATGTAGGTTATGGCTGAAAAATGGTGCACTGGAACAACTCACTTAAGTTAGCCAGAAGAAAAAAAAACCAGAAACAAACAAATAAATGAGGTCTTTAACATTCACCAGAACTGGTCTGGGTTTAAGTGTGATGAAAGGAGATACTGCCAGCACAGCTATCTAGAATTTTGTAAATAATTATATGTCATTGGTGAATGTCAAAATGATTTATAGAAGATGCTCATGTTACAAATGTATTGGAAATGTATGTCATGTGTATATCAAACTACTCTGCACAGATGTTTGTGTTGAAAAGGTATTTGTAAAAGTGCTGTGTTTAAAATGTATCCACAGTGTGCCCTACTGGAAGAGAACAGAAATGTACATGCACTATTGTAACTGTTTAAATGTATATATTTTAACAGTACAAATTGGGATACAGGAGGTTAACCTCAGTCTAGTAAACTTTAGAAAAATATCTGAAATTAAATTACTTATAGGACACAATAAAGAGGCTACCTCTCAAGTTTTCAATGTAGCTAGAGACACAAAGTCTGTGATAGGAAGCTTTCTGTATTGTCCTTGTAGTGAACTAATTGCTACTTTTGAAGCATGGAGGAATATAGTTGTTTTATGACTTTCAGCATCTGGCAAAGATCTGAGGAAAAGCATTTGTCTGTATATTTTAACTGGTAGATGCTAAATGCTGCAAGCTTCTAGCACTGGGGGTTTTGGCTTGGGTACTCGAAATCAGATGACCAGAAAAGATGTCATTCTGCAAGCTATCCCAGCAGTAATATTTTAGATATTAATTTGAGGAGTTTCTTAGTGAGACAGAGCATTCTGTATTTGGTCCTGAACCTGACAAGAACCATTCACCACAATATCTACTTTGCTCTAATGCAGTTAGTTTCTAGGGAACAGTACGACGCTCTTAGATACAGTCAGGACTATAGTGAAGTTTAGTTTAGATATTTTTCTTTATTTGTGTGAGCCTGTGCTGCAATGTTATTTTAAATATTTCCTGTGGTTTTGAACTCTGATGTCACTGTGAATATATATTTAGTATTGTCTTGTTTTTTTATTATTCATTATTAAATATATTTAAACCTTTCATTATAGCTGATCTGTGTAGACATATTTAAGTTTTGAGAGTAGTTGCATATTTACTTGGTGACACTCTGTGGGCCACTCTTATTAACCTTGCTCATGGCCAAACTACCATTTGTATTAATATTAATATTACACAATAAGATTCGACACCCTTTGTTAAGGGCCTTAAAGTAGCTGATAAGGAGTTGGCTAGTGGCAGTGATAACTACCTTATAGTTTGCGCTAAAGGAGGTATAGCTAGTAAATGTATGCCAGGCTTTCCCAGGTGTGTGAGTGTGTGTGTGTGTGTGTGTGTGTGTGTGTGTGTGTGTGTGTGTGTGTGTGTGTGTGTGTGTGTGTGTGTGTGTGTGTGTGTGTGTGTGTGTGTGTGTGTGTGTGTGTATGTAAATCAAAGCTCAGAGAGTGTGTGTGTCAGCTACTTAGGCAGGGACACAAAGCACTGGTTGGATAGAGAGGGAGATCTTGGCTTGGCCACTCTACTGAGATCTCAACTCTATAGCTGTGCCAGTAGAGTCTTATTGGGGATCTGGAGAAAGAGGGAGTAACCAGCCCTGGACTGACTGTGGTCTCTGTGGGCTCTTAAGGGAAATTGCACTTGATGCAGAGAGCTGCATCTAGAAATAGGTTCCCTATTAGATGAATGAACGCTTAAAATGTTGAGTATGACATACTCGACAGCTTTTAAGCGAACATTCATCTAAGTGAAACCGGAGAATGTCGAAACAAGGCATTTTGAAAAGTTACAGTTGGCCAGCCATGAAGAAGCCAACAGCTGACATCAGAACGTTCACCTTGTCTCGCTGTTCTTATAGTCCTTCACTGGGGTGCAGTCTCGACATTCACCCTGTATAATGTTATGACAGTCCTCCACTGTGGTGCGATCTTGGAGTTGGTATATTTAAGTAGGGGGTGTGTGGTGGTACAATCCTCCACTTTGTTTTGTTTGTCGATTTTTTTTTTTGGGGGGGGGGTAATGGTGTACAGTACATTGCAGCAGTCAGCCGTTGGCTTCCTGATGGCTGGCCAACTATAACTTTTCAAAACTCCTTGTTTCAATATTCTGGGGTTTCGATTAGATGACTCTTCGTGTAAAAGCTGTCGAGCATGTCTTACTCGACATTTTAAGCATTCCTTCATCTAATATAGACCCTGAAAATACTGTGTGTGTACTTGTTTCAGTGAACGTCCCCCACTGTTGCCACCGGTGAGGATTGAGGCTCCTTGATTACTGGTCCAGTGGAGGGTCGTCACAGTCCCAGGCAAAGATTCACAATTTAAATGTGCAGGACATTGTTCATGTTGGATAACATTACCACTTAGTAGAATGTGAATCCAGAAGTGTGCATGCTTCACCTTCATATTTTACTCATCATGAATGCATCTGAAATGTGTGAAATTTCTGAATGTACTTCTGTTGCAAATTCTACATACTTCTGTTTTGTTCTGCATCTGCTAAATTTGCTTGTTTGTATGTTCTTACCGATGTGGCCAACATTGTGGTTGAAAAGGGTCCTTAGTCCAGTTCACTTACCCAGATAACAAACATAAAATAAAATAAAATAAAAAGGTATTGAAGGGAAAGACTCCACAGTCCTCATTTCCAGCATCACACATGAGTGTGAAGACTGCTCTTACATTGACAATATAAAACATGTTTAAATAAACTTATAAACAAATAAGTGAAGACAGCTTACATAAACTCACATCTTAAGCTAACATTTCAAACCTGTTACCTTCTGTTTAATTTTAACGCTATGAATATTTTCACTAAGGTCATGCAGACTACACCAAAATACCTTTTAGTGCAGTTTAATTTTCCTGTCTAAACATGTGATTTTCATATCTCCAAGCTGTATTCATTTGAATATTGACTCCAAAGCTTGAAATTTAAAGACATGCATATTAGTTACTTTCTGCTCTTGCATAACCAAAGTATTTCTTAAATTTGCATTTTAATATGTCTGGCTTGCACTGCTGTTTTTATTGTAAATTCCTCCTGTGCAAAATCCATTTCATGTAATCAAAGAAGCAGCCATTTTAGTATTACTGTTAATATTAGATGTGTACTAAAGTATCATTCCCTTGTTAATAGGTATAAATTTAATTTCCTTTAAAGGTGTAAACATTAATTTTGTGTAAACAGCTGCATAACTTATGTAAAAAGTAGATGTAAAAATCCTTTTACCAGATACCTTGGAAATAATCTGTTAGCTACAATGGCAACTCCAAGATTTTTTCCTTGCCAGCAGGGTCAGTCTTAGATGAAACTGAGCCCTAAGCAAAGAATTGCATCACACCCCATTCCTGTTGCCCACTGGTCTACTCCCTGCATATACCCTCCAATGCCATTCCCTGTTTTTACCCGAACCTTGGACTTGCACACTACCTAGGTTATACATTCTTGTTTTTTTCACAGTCTGTTTTTTTTCTTCATCCTTTCAACCCACCCTAACTGGGCAAAACTGCAACTCGATAACAGTGGATAACTGCATCATGCTAGGGATCTGGGAGTTGGTAGGCCCACAAAAGCCAATCCATACAGTTATAGATGCAGTTAGGGCTTTGTTCTTACATAATGATCCAGTCATGGCCTGGACTTATTTTTTAAGGAATAAAATACATTTTGTCTAGGCTTAATGCTCAAAGCTGATAAAGTAATATTTAGCAATGGCAATGATTCACGTGTTTTGTGAGATTTTCCCATCTTTGAGTTGATGTGACCTTGGAGGATATATATATATATATATATATATATATATATATATATATATATATATATATATATATATATATATATATATATATATATATATATATATATATATATAAGTTCAGGGTGTATTTTTTCACCCTTATTTATTTTGGGTATTTTTTGTCCTTTCAACTTATTGGCATTCAGGAAGTCAACATTTCATAGTAGAATCTCCAAGGAGTTCTGTTTGGCCATTGCAGTTTTTTTTTTTTTGTATAAAATCTGTTTTGGCAAGATTTAATAAGAAAGTGTCCATCTTCAAGGACCTCTTCTGCAAGGAAGTAACAACTTGATGAAGGTCTTATTTTATAAACAGTTTGTGAAGACAAGGTTTTTTTGCACAGAACCAATTTAACTAATTGTAGAAGAGATAAAGTAAGTCACAGTTTCACAAATCTCCAATTTTTATAAATAATTCAATATAGCAAATTCTGTGGTATGTCCCAACTACTGGTTTATTCCATTAGTATTAGACTTTCCTCTCACTTTCTATTAAAATCTACAGAGCATCAAAATGTTAAATAATGCTGCATTGTGTGCTTAATATTTATATAATACAGCGTGAATCATATTACTTTTGATAAAGGAGAAGATGTATGCAATAGCTGGGAAAACTTTAATTTATATAGGGTAGAAACCAACATTTATTTGGACAGATTCAAATGAATAGTTCTATCACATAAAAAAATGTTCACAGCTCCAAGTTAAATCTCTTCCTTCTATGGACATTAATTAGAACTAGGTACAACAGTCATGTTATATGTAATATATAGGCTGAACTAAACCTTGTTTAAACTATATTGCTGGAAAGCAAAATTGAAAATTCGAAATATGGTTTCCTATCATTTATGAAAGCAAGCTGCTTGATCAATTATTTCTTTTAAAAAGACTGAAATAAACTAACAATTGCAACCAGAAAGAGGATAAATAAACTCTGACAACACACTACAACAACCTTTAATTTTAATAAACCCCTCCTAAAATTCAGTTCGTAAATTTATGTTTCCTACCTTAACTTGTAAACCCTGTATATAACCTAATACAAGCTGAAACAGGCATGTTACTAACTTCAGGCATGAACTTGATTCTTTAACCAATAAAATAAACTTAAAACAGACTTTTCTTTGTTCATTGTCAAGGTACTATATAAAGAGTTTCCTTAAATGGAAATAGATGGCTCTCAAATGGAAAAACATCCTTTCTAGAGACAATTTGTTTTATTTCAGGAAAGGCTGAAGCAAATTTGAAGAAATGTATGTATATAGATAGCTTTAGAAATTCTATGCGTGGAGATTAGTCAAATTTAAAAGTGACAAGTAGAGGCAAATCATTTGGTGAATGTGGATTCACAATGACATAACACTGATATGATATGTAAGTGAGGAAAGGCAAGCAGCAAAAATAAAAACTGTACAACTGTGAAAAAGTACAGGATATAATGTAAAATGCATTACTGACAAGGAAAGGAACATGTAGTAGAAGGCAATACTTGACCCATTAAACATGAATGGAAAGAGTGACTGAAGTATAAACATGGCTGGTAACAGAAGAAAGAAAAACATTTCCTTGAAAAACTGCTTAAAAGCGTGGGTAGGACAGAGTGTAGTCAGGACAAGAAAGTAATTCTAGAGAGATTAAAAAAAGGAAATTCAGTCGGGAATTATAAATATATTGTAACTGAACCAAGTGTATTAGATGAAGTAGCACATCAGATAGACAGACTTATTCCTTATGATTTTATATTCTGGGGGGGAGACATCAGAAAGGTTAAAGTAAAGCTCACAAATGACTAACAGTGAGCTCCATTCAATTTACAACTCTGATATCTGCCTAAGATTGCAATGTTAGAAAACAGAAATACAGAGTTCTGGTGCACTGCAGAAGCGGTGGTCAGGAGATGCGGTGCTTCTCTGCCTTAGGAAATATATTCTGTTCAGGCTCTGCTTCTCCTCATGTTATATGGTATGTTTAACACAATGGTCAGGCAGTTTGTATTTCTGGACATTTATGAGTATGACATCTTTAAATGTAAGTTCAACAGATTCCATTTAACTCACATGTTATAAAAGCTCCATTCTTTTTGCTCTTTGTATTTTTTTTATTTTGTAGTATATTGGTCTCATGAGATAATCTTTCTCATTAAGGTAATTCTATGTAAAAAAAAAAACAGCAACTCTCTATTGCAGAAATAACTAAGTAGTTTTTATGGTATTACTATCAGTAATTTATTTTATTCTGCGGTGGTGCAGTGGTAGCGTTGTTACCTCACAGCATGAGGTTCTCCCATTCGATTCTCGGCTTGGGTTGGGAGTGCCTTCTGATGGAGTCTGCATGTCCTCCCCGCGGTCGAGTGGGCATTAGAAAGACATGCTTTGAATGGGTGTGCCTTCATTGAAGGTTGGGCATCAGGCTGGCAACTTGACACCATAAAAAACAACTGCCAATCATTAGCGGACCGGAGTTCCACTGTGGTGACCCCTAACTGGGAAAAGCCGAATGACAAACAACAACAACTACTATAAGCAATTTATTTTTTGAGTAAAAGTTGTCATATCCTTTATTTTATGCTATAGTTTTATTCAGCATTGTTTAATCCATTGTCAGTGTGAAAGTGCAAGACAGTAACAGAATAATGCAGTGGACCTTAGCAGGTATCTCATTTGATTTGCTAGTTCAGACATCAACAGGTGAGACCCTGTATACTATTTTGAGTGATGCATTCACAGTTTTAAAAACTTAGTGTACGGTATTTAGCAGAAAAAGCTGCATGGAAGCTAGAAACACAGATGTTGAATAATTAAATGAGAACTGGTCAAACTACTGTTTTTTAAATGGTTAATTAAGACAAAGAGACCCGTGTTACAATGGACTCAAGACTACATGGAGATTTAAACTCAGTTCATTTTAACATAGGGTGGCTTTTACTCAGATGTTTTCACTTTTCTTTAGGGTGGATCTACTGATCCTTTAATTCACTGGTCGTGTAAGCAAGGCTTAACTTACATATCTCCTTTGAATTTATGTCTTTCCACAATTTAAAAAAAAAAAAGTGGATTATATTCTGCTTTAGCTTAGACAGGCTTGGGAGCTGCTGTGCCCCTCAATAACCTCTCATCCTGTTCACTGTCTGTGCTATTTGCTACTCGTGTCCAATAATGGGCCATGAGGTTATCAAAAATGTAAGTCCTAATTGTGACCTCAATAGTCAGAATATTAGGTTTCCCATTTTCACACCAGAGAGAATATGGCACTGCAGACTTAATGAGTGCTGAAATAGTATTTTTAATCTTTTTATGGTTCCTGCTGTAGTATTCACTGTGATCTGTCACTTGATCCAGCTGAGGATGTCATCTTCTAGATTGTTTTGGCAGCCATTGCTGCAACAGGAATGCCATAAAATCTCAAAAGTATTCATGTACTTTAGGAGGAAGGTAGACTGTAAATGAAGTTCTATGTTCACCAGAGACATTTGTAAAATGTTCCTTCCGAATGACCTCAGCTCACTAGTACAGAAGAGAGCTAGTAACCTTATAATCACAGTCCCTGTTAAAATTTACCAGAACCTTTATTAGAAGTCACAGACCCATGTTATTGAATGTCTGTAATAAAACACTACACCCACTGTCAGTCTATTTCCATATACCACCCCTGTCAAGAATGAATTGATTACTTAACATTCTTATAATACAATAAGTACCACCGCTATGCTCTGAAATCAGGAAAAAGAGCAGGATTTTGTTAAGCACTTTTCATACCTGCTATACACTAGTCTCTCATTGTTGAGCATAAACAGCAGGCACTACAGTGCAGTTTGAAGGAAGTGAACATCATGAAAAGCTGTAATAGACTTCATACTGTCACACTTCCTTTTGTGTGTGACAGCATTAAATGTATTACAGATTTTAGGTCTATTATAAGGCCAGATATATACTTCACTTCTGGATGTGGTTTAGGGGACAGTGATGTGTGTTACAGCTTTTAATGCAGTAAAACAGTTTTTGACCCTACAATTTCCTTTTCTTTTTTATTGTCTTTTTCTCTCTATCTTGGAGAAGCTAGAGTTCCATATACAACAAAGAACTGTGTGATAGCCCTAAGTGCTTTAGAGCTTTCAAAGCTGTAAGCACTTAATGCGCCTTTACTTTTTTTCCTCTATAACTGGTAGTACATGGAGCCTGTAAAGCATTTTATGATTAGCTCTTTCCAGTCATAATCTAGTAATTATATGTTCTTGAAATGAATGCCAAGATTCACCTGTCAGGTTTTGCTACAACTTGGTTATGATCAGAGATCGAATTGTAATCCTCTATATTAGGAAACATGTGAACAACAGAATGATACTAGATAAGCGATCATGGGGACCATAAGATGCCTAGCCATATATACCTTTAAATAGACAAACTTAAAAATTCTTGATACTGTTGCTAAAAATGTAATACTGCTTACCTCTTATTTTGAGCAGGGTCTATCATAATAAACCTGATATAAAGATGTGTCTATCAAGGCAAGGCAAGACTAACCTTAAAGGTAGCCAAAGTACTACTTTGTTTGACCTTCATTGGCAGCTTATTCCATCAGCTGGGAATATGCTGTGTTAGAAACCTATCCCTACATCTAGTCTTGTTTATGTTTTGGTTCGGGTTTAGGTTTCTAATGCAAGTGATTTTAGAAGAAATGGTTTTGCAAAAAAATATGAGGTCAAAAAGGATTGGGTCTTTCATGACTTGAAAAGCTAGACACAGGTCACCTTGGAGCTGTCAGTAGGCTACTCTGTATAAGGAGAGCCATGCTAATCTTTCAGGATCGTTGAAGGATTTAAGACCTTTCATTTTCTTGGTTAGAAATCTTTATGACCTATCCAGCTGAGCAATAAGCTTGGATTTATACATACCAAAGTTGGCAATGTATTCAGTGATGGATCTGATAAAGGAAGAGTACAGGGGTAGGACGACTTCTTTAATTAACTGGGACAGATAGAAAGATTTCCTATGATGGAAACATGGTGTTTGAGGGAGAGTTGTCTCTCTCTGTACTGAACAAGTCTCACTTAGTGACATTCCCTACGGGCAGAACTAAGCGAATCTCATTTCAGATAAGAATGAGGTTTTGGATCAACAGCTGCAATTTCAGTAGTTCATGTACATATTTAAGGAGTTCATTTTTGAGGGGTGGGGTCTCCTATAGTGTACAATCTGACTACGCAGTGAAATTACATATTTAACATGAAAGCTGTAGAGTTCATTTTTATCTTGTCACTTTTACACCTCACATACCCCCAGAATGATCAAACACCCAATCTCTTGGAATCTGTCATCTGCAATTTGTTACCTGGTGATGACACACATTGATTTTTGCCGTATACATTATTTTTCACTGTTGTTTGTCATCTTTGTAGTTTGGTGGTGCAGACCCCTACACTAACAAGATTTTCGGGAAAGCAATGCCATGGCTTTACATGCCCAGGGTCTGGCCTACTTGTTATAATTTGGCACATTCAGTCACTTCTTTTACACTGAAATAGTATGTAATTAAGTGAGATTCCATAGTCCAACTTAAATGTCCAGCTATGTGTTTTTGGTCAAAAAAAATAGTCTTGCATTCTTTTTGTTGATATCTGTTTTGCAACTCCTTCATAAAAGACTGCAAATTACATGCACAAATTTTGTTGCTCTGTATGTCTTTGGTGAACCTTAAAACGCTGCAAGTACTTATACTGAATTTGCAAGAAGATGTGATTGTTGGCATTTGACCATGCTTACTGTCATTGAGTTACACTGCAGAATTCGATTGCTGTCTGGTATTGGATAATTATTTCTATTTGTGGTATATGTCTATGTCACTTTTCATCTTTCAAAAGTAATAGATAATTCAAAGTCTGGTTTACAGAGGGGAAGATAAAGGAAAAGTTTCTGCGAGGCAAGCTGAAGTGTGATTCACTGAGTGCAAGGCATACCTCTAAATCTCTTATAGCAGGAAATCTGTACAAAGCCTGAATAATGGGGGGATAAAAGTTCAAAAATAGGGACAGATTTTAAACATTGGTCTTACAAACTTAGAAAATTGCTAGAATAACAGTATGTGTATTACCGCATATTTTCTGAAGGATGTGAAGTCTGAAACTCAATGTATGTTATTATTTAGTGACTTCAGTCCTCAGCCATTTACCAGAAAACTACAAATTTTATGAGGAACAGACTACAAATATGAGGCAAATAGCTGGACATTCTTTCAAAATTTGGACAGTTAAGAAGTATAGTGTAAGGTGAAGGACAGTCTGTAATAGACAATGTGATGTGTGATTCATGCAGTACAATGTAAGGTAAAATGTTTGTACAAAGTTTAATTTCCGTAAAGTTTACTGCAGCTATTCATATGAAAATAACCTGTAGCATGTCCTCAGATTAAACCATGTGATCTGACTTAGAGGGGCAGGGAAAACACTGAGAATAGGTCTATACCCAAGCCTTGGGTTTATCTGCTGAAAACTGTTATTGTAGATTCTCTAGGCCTTCTAAGGGTGGGCTATGCTGTGCAACCAGATTAATGCAACCTTCATGAACAATTAATTTTTCATATGGTCTGACAATGACATGTTCACTTTATATCAACAGCTTTTATTTGCAAATAAATTTTGTGTCTCATAAATTTGGCCCGATCTGTTGGTAGTTGTAATGTGCAGATGTCATATGTGAATTTCAGACATTTCTGAAAATGATCATTTGTTAAATCTGAGAGTTCTAGTATTATTTCATATATTTGCAGTCAATTAAAAATACAAAATAACTTTCTGTTTATCAGTTATGGTAGAGCAAGGACAGAGTCTTACATGTTATACAGGGTTTGCCCACATTCCCAAAGTAATTATGTTTTGGCGTTGCCACTCAGTGTTTTTTAATCAACTAAGTTATTGCTATGGAAAATCATAACTCATCACAAATACTGCAATCATGTGTTTCAACAAGTTTCTAACATTCTCTCAGTGTTTGCCAGCTGCTCAGTTTTGTCTGTATGAACAGAGAAAATGTCCTTGGGTGGATGTTTGAGACACTAAATAATGACATTTCTGTAAATGAAGTACCGCAGTCCTATACCATCTGAAACTGAAAACGTACTGATTGCTTTATGGTACAAGTGAAACAAATGCAAACCCCTTCATTACTGAAATGTGCTGGTGCCAAACCCTAGAATGAACTGTGGTTAGTTTGCCTTTTACAGCCTCATAAAATACCCTTATTCCAGTAAATGCACTCACCTTTGGCAGAAAATGTGCTTATCTCTGGGAAGCCTGCATGATATCCAAATCAGAGTTTATAACCCAGACCCAGGTGCCCAAGTAGTAAGGTATGAAGAGAAACAGGGAACTATGTTTTGTGAGAATGAACAGAAATAGCTGACTTTATTTTTATGAGGCAAGAGAGAGTACATCACACAAAGGTATGGGAGGTCCTGCATGTGTCTGAATAAAATAAAGCATATAAATTGCCATTTTATAACTTGCTTTTGGGATTATTCATTCATATACACACATACCACCCCCACACACAGTATTCACACCTATTGGCGGTTTGAAGGATCATCAGTTCACCAAGGATGTCTTTGGAATGTGAGAGAAAACGAACGTGGTGAAAACCCATACAGAAGGCATCCTAGGCTGAGTAACAGCTGTCTTGAATCCAAAAGAAAAGTTATAATTTTCATGTGGGAGCATGTCATCTAGTCATTGTCTTTAAATGATTTACTGCTGTTTGTTTCAAATAAGTTATTCTTTGGTTGTCCTTGAATGTTTTCCTTAATTTTAAGGGCAGCTGTTGCTTTTATCAGATAGCATGTTATAGTGAGATAATTAAGCAATAACTGACGACGTGGTGTGGTATATTGAAGATTTACCCACGGTTGGTGTGGGTTAATCATGAGGGTGAAGCCTGAGTGCGTAAATAAAGCCAACCATGGGTAAATTTCAATATACCACAACCACGGAGTCGGTTATTGCTGTTATACAATGACATTATTTAAGAAAGAAAATACTTTTCTTAAATAATGTCTTTGTATAACGGCGCATTACTGTTCTTCCGCCGGTGGTGGTATACTGCTTCCTTGTGTTGCTGTACTGCGCATGTGTATGGGGCTTGCATTCCTATGCATACCCAGTACATCAATGCTTTGAAACAGAAGCAGCGGAGGAAAAAAAGTCTCCATTGCTCCGTTTTTTTTTTCTTTTTCTATTTTTGTATTTATTAAAATAAAAAAAAAAAAAGATTTTGGACACTTTATACCAATGGAAAAAAGTCTGTGTGACAGGACCTTTTTCCATTGGTATATTATGGGATTTACAACAGGCACGCTGGCCAAACAGCGTGCATGTTTTGGAATATTAATGGGAGGTCATTGTATAATGTTGAATATACAACAGATATAAGTAGCGCTGCAGCAGACACATAATACTAATGCCATTTAGTCTGATAACGTCAGCAAAATTAATTTCAGAACATAGCCCATTTCTGCTTTGGCCTTTTACAATGACTTGTTAAGGTGCTCCACATTCTGGTTCAGTGTTTGAGTTTGCACTGGTTTCATTTGGTCCTTTGTCCTGGAGTTACATTTTGAATGTATATTTGGTTCTGGTAGTGTATTGTGTGTGGAGTATGGGTTTAGAAAAGATAAAGTGGGCAGTGCCAGAACTGAAAATGGCAATAAGGGCTACAGGGAAGGGAACACAATGGCAAGGCTGATACACTAAATAATAATTTCTGATCACTTGTTTCTGAGAAAAAATAGGATAATAGCGACAAAAGAGTGTACGATGCAGCACTGTTGAATACATGGACTGTAGTCACTTTATTTGGTTACTTGATAACTGAGTGTGTAGGTTATCTGAAAGAACTCTTTCTAACCATGAGCCCTGAGAAGGGTAATAATAGTAGAACAAATGTGTCACAGTAATAAAACATACTTAGCATGCATTCAATATACAATATATCCATCTTCATTTAAAAGTAGTGTAACTTAATGTAGACAAAGGAGTGTGTCACCAATTTTATACCTCACAGCAGGGGTTTGTAAATACTCAGGAGGATATTACCACAGTCATACCTCACAAAAGGGTGTGTGAATACATGGAGAGGTTTGTGAGTACTCACCAGCATCTCACAGCAGGGGTTTGTGGGTACTCACAAGGGTATTACCAATGTTTTATTTCACAGCAGGGAACAGCGAGTAATCAGGAGGACATTATCAACATGGTGCCTCACATTAGGGGTTTGTAGGTACTCAGGAAAGTATTGCCAATGTGATACCTCACAGTAGGGATTTGTGAGTACTCATGAGTGCTTCACCAATGTAGTGTGTCACATCAGCGATTTGTGAGTACTCAGGAGGATATTACAAATGTGATACCTCACCACAGGGGTTTGTGAGAACTCAGGAGGATATTACCACAGTGGTACCTCACAGCAGGGATTTGTGAGTACTGATAAGAGTATCACCCAATGTAGTATCTCACAGCAGGGGTTTGTAATGTAGTACCTCACAGCAGGGGGTTGTAAATACTCAAGAGGATATTGGTTGTATGGTCTCTCAGAACAGGGGTTTTGAGTACATAGAGGTTATTACAAGTACAGCATTTCACAGCAGGGATTTGTGAGTACTCACAAACTTATCATCAATGTAGTATCTCACATTAGGGTTTTGTGAGTATTCAAAAAGGTATTGCTAATGTGATACCTCACAGTAGGGTTTTTTGTGTACTCACAAGTGTATCACCAATGTAGTATCCCAAAACAGGGTTTGTGAGTACTCACAAGAATGTCACCAATGTTGTATCTCACAGCAGGAGATTTTGATTAATAAGGAGGATATTATCAACATGGTACCTCACATTAGGCATTTGTGGGTGCTCAGGAAGGCATTGCCAATGTGTCATCTCACAGCAAGGATAAAGTACCACTACAGTCTCTCAGAACAAGGTTTGTGAATACATGGAGGGTATTGTCAGTACAGCATCTCACAGATGGGATTTGTGAATACTCACAAGGGTAACACCAATGTAGTATCGCACAGCAGGATTTTTTTTCTGAGAAATCAAGAAGATATTATCAACATGGTACCTCTTATTATTTGTTTGCGGCTATTGAAGAAAGAGGGTGTGGCACCCCTCCATTGGCCAAGTAATTAAGGAGCCTCAATCCTCACCACTGGCAGCACTGGGGAACGTACACACTGGGAGGATAACAAGTACACACAGTAAAGTGCAGTTTTCCTTTAGAGCACACAGAGATCATAGTCAGTCTGGGGCTGGTTTCTCCCTCTTTCTCCAGATCCCCAGTAAGACTCTCCACTGGCACAGCTATAGAGTTGAGCCCTTAGCCAGAGTTCCAAGCCAAGACCTCCAACACTCTCTCTGTCCTATCAGTGCTTCATGTCCCTGCCCAAGTAGCTGACACACACACTCTTGGAGATTTGTTTTACACATACACACACACACACTCACACACACACACACACGCAAACACACACACACACACACACACACACACACACACACACACACACACACACACACACACACACACACACACACACACACACACACACACACACACACACACACACACCTGGGAAAGGCTGGCACAGGTTTACTAGCTATGCCCCCTTCTGCCCAGACTATAAGGTAGTCACCACTGCCACCAGAACCCCTTATCAACTACTTTAAGGCTATACCAAAGGCTGTCCAATCCTACTGTGTAATGTTACTATTATCTAAATGGTAGTCTAACCAAGAGCACAACTGTTTAGGAGTGGCCTGTACAATGTCACCAAACAGATATGCAAGTAATCTAAGAGATTAAATATTTCTCACAGATATCAGCCACAAAGATAGGTTTAAATATATTTAATAATAAATAAATAGTAAAAGAACAAGACAATACTCAGTAAGTTACGTCAGAGTTCAGATTCACAGGAAATATTTAAAACAACATTGCAGGACAGTCTCAAATAAATAAAGAAAACATCTAAGCTACACTTTACTATATTCCTAGCTGACTCTAAAAGAGTTACTATGTCCTAAAAAACTTACTTACAGCAAGGCAAGTGCAGAAGGTGGTGATGAGTGGATGCTTCTAGGTCAAAGACAAGATACAAAATGTGCCGTTTCTCTCTGAGAGAGTTCTTAAATTAATATCAAATATTACTGCTGGGTTAGCTTGAATGACATTGCTTTTTGTCACCTGACTTTAGATCCCAAGCTAAACCCCTGGTGTAGCATTTGACATCTCCTTGTGAAAAACACATATCTCTCAGATGTTTGCAGATCCTGGAAGTCATAAAAGAATAAAACACTTCTGCATCTGAAACCTAGTAATTACTTCTCTTCCAAGACAATACAAAAACTTCTGGCTCTAGGCATTGTGTCTGCTACTGAACTGAAACTGAGAGATAACTTTTATAGCACAATCATAAAACAATTTAATTTCAACTTATTTTCTTGAAGTTTTGCAAGTTAACCCTCTATGTTCTAGTTTCTGCAGTTAAAACATATACATTTACACAATTACAATAGTTTATATACATTTCTATTCTAAGCCAGCAGGGCATGCTGTGGTTACATTTTAGCTCCGTGCTTTACACCTTTACACACACTTCCGTATGAATCATATCAATATTCACAAATGACAAGGAATTATTTACAAAATTCCAGATAGCTGGGCTGGCAGTATTTCCTTTTGTGACAGAAGGTATTACCAATGTGATATCTCATTGCAGGGTGGTGTTGACTACTCAGGATGGCATTGCCAATGTGGTACATCAGAGCAGGGGACTTTACATAATCAGGATAGTTTTACCAACAGATTAACTCTCAACAGGGGATTACTTAGGAGGGCAGTACTAACATGGCATCTCACAGCAAGGTTTGTGAGTACTCAGGAAGGTACTACCAATGTAGTACATCAGAGCAGGGGACTGTGCATAATCATAATAGTTTTACCAACAGATTACCTCTCAGCAGGAATTGCTCATGAGGGCAATACCAACATGGCATCTCACAGCAAGGTATGTGAGTACTCAGGAGGGTACTACCAATGTGGTACTTCATAGTAGTGTGTTTTGAGTAGCAAAGTGTGTATTGCCAATGTGGTACCTCACAACAGGAGTACTGAATACATTTTCAAATTTACATAAGACATATTATGTGTATCTTTCATTTATAGCTAGCTAGTGAAATTGGACAGCCACATCAATTGCAAGTTTGAGGGTTTTTTTTTTTTTTTTGCTAAATCCATTTTAGTCATGTTTTTCCTTAAAAAAAGCATCAATATCAAGTTCCAAAATGGAGGCACAAGAGATGAAAATGCCAATATGCACTTGTCAGACATTTGTACAGCATGACCAAAGCAGTTCACGAGGGAGCAGTTGCCTGCTTGTATTTCTCTTTGGGAAAGCCTTCAGCAGGATGGCAGAAGCAGACCTGAAAGCACAGTTTGTTTGTGATGGCAGAAGCAGACCTGAAAGCACAGTTTGTTTGTAAAGGTGTCTAGGGCTATGTATACTCTTCCTCCAATACAGGAACGAGCAGACACTCTGTTTTCATGCTGTAGTGCTAATAATATGAGTGTGCTGTTTTCTTTACCCTTTTTAGCATAAACTTTAAAGTAGCATTTTTAGCTAAATATGAAACTACTTAGAGGCAAAGCCTCTAAAGTAATACATGCTTTCCAGATAGCCATACTCAAAAAAGGGAACTTATAGCAGATTCCAAACTGCTTGGCATACCTCCCAACTGTCCAGATTTTTGCTTCATATATTTGGTCTGTTTCTCATAAAATTTGTGGTTTTCTGGCAAAACACTGAGGATTGAAGTCACTAAATTTTGCTCAACACCAGGATAAACTGTATCCCTAAACGTGTACAAATGCCTATTCATATCTTATATCTCCTTACTCTCCCTTTTTCACTCACTTGCTTACTTCTATCAATTTCTCTGTAAGTGTACCATAAGCCTGCTTTTCTCTCACTTCATATTGCAGTTCCTGTTTGTATTATACTAACTAACTTTTGATTTCTCTATGAACTGGCTAAAATTTCTCTAACTATTAAATAATTATCACATAAGTTGTATCTATTTTTAGTCAAAGTTTTCCTAGTATGCCTACTTTGGTCTAATTATTTCAACTGTATTTCTTTATTGTATTATTTTTAAAAACTGTAAATTTATTATTTTTAAAATGTTTTGTAATACTTGGAGTTTTTCTCCCCGGGCCTTTACTGAAAACAGGCTCCTATCCAATCAGACTTTCCCAGTAATCAGATGTCAATAAATAAATAAATAAATACATAAATAATAGCATACATTTGAGTTTCAGGCTTCATAGCCTTCAGAAAATACATGCTAACACAAATCATCTTATTCTAGCAACTTTCTAAGTTTATAAGAGTAATATTTAATATCCGTCCTTATTTTGTGGCCTTTCCCTAACTAGTTTAGGCTTTGTAAAGATTTCTTGCTCTATGTGGTTAAGAGTTATGTTGGTGATCCTGATGAAGAGACTATTAATATGGAACTTGTAAATCAAAGTGCAACATAATTCTGCGATAGTTTAAGTCTCAACAGTTTTTTTAGGTTCCTCACTAGCATCTCTTAGATGTACCCTTCAACTCAAAAGGGTACTGAAGCTGCACTTGTTGGTCTACCTCATGTTCACTGTTATCTGCATGTCAGGAAAAACATTGCCATTTTGTGATTAGTACATTTGTAATTAAATATGAATTGCATCTATGGAGGCCACTGAACTTGCATGGAACAGATTGTCCACATGTACAATGGGATTCGGAGTTGTAAGACTTCAGACCAAGTTATTAATAAGGAATATATAAAGGAGAAGACCCAAAATCAGGCTCTTTGGTAGCCTGGATTATATGTGCAACTGGAAGGAGATAAGGTATGGACGAGGGAGAATTTTGAAGAGTGATGGCACTGGGAATATGAAAGGATAGATGTTAGAGTAGGGATATCACCTAGAAAGTAGTGTATTTGAAGCCATCTGTGGAGAAAGAGTCATAGAAGTTATAGCATTCCTTCATTCACCTTCATGCATTGTACAAAGTATTAGTCCATTTAAAATCAGTTTAGCTCACAAATCTCTCTCTCTCTCTCTCTCTCTCTCTGATCCTTCCCTGTGGGAGGAATAGAGGTGTGTTGAAGTTTCAAGTTTCAAGTAGTTCATTCAGTTAAGTAAGTAGATGGATGAGTGTTCTAGAACATTATTCCATCCATCTACGTAACAGAATTTTATGAAATTTTTTTATAACTATTCTGCTACCAAATGGCATAAATGGACAGATATGATTTTGTTTTCCATCTAATGCACTTTCCACACTGTACTTTGTGTTCCTATACTATGATAATTTATTAAGAACCACAATATAGAATACTTCACTAAAATAACGAACTGGGAGTTGAAAAGCCCATCACACTTTTTTATTTAAGAATTTAGTGCTTTTGCCCTGGTACCTGAAATGTTTTTTTACTCATGTTGACTTGTTAAGTGACCATGAAATGAACATTAGTATAGGATATTTATATGTGTTTTTTAACATTTATTTGATATTAATTTAGATTTGGGTAGAGACATTCATCAAGGATGCAATAAACACTGTTTTTAGTAGTAAGTGAATCAACTAAGGATTTAATGTGGGAAAGTGTTTTTAACAAATATATTTGAACTTGTTTTTGAACTAAATGATTTTAGATTTGTTTAATTGCTTGATTGTCTAACCAATGGTTGGATGCAATTGATTCATTAATCTAATGAAGGGGAAGGTTTTATATAGTATGTTTGTATGTGTATGTATTATTCTGAAGAAGTCCAGATTATTTATTTTTTATTTTATTTTACATTTGTTGACTGGGCTAGTCTAGCTGGATACATATTAATTTTCAGTAGAGGCCCGGGGAGAAAAGCTCCATGTGCAAAACAATATGAATAAAACAATAAACAATATATAATAGACCAAAGTAGAATAGAACAAAATATAATAAAAAACATTTTAAGTATGGTCATGAAAAGGTCTACAGAATAATATAATAAAAATACATTTTAAGTATGATCATGAAAAAGTCTACAGAAGAATATATGCAATGTATACGATGGTAAAGCAGTTAAACAAAGATGATAGTAAAGAAGTAAATATGAAGAATTCAGTCACAGCATTCATAATAAGCAGATTTAGAAGGGAAGGGTAGATGATGCAGGTGGTTGTAGTGAGAAGAAACAGCAGTCAGGGATAATACAGGAACATAACCAGTGTTTCTTGAGATGAAGCTTGAGCTTCTTTTTTAAAAGTTTATGAGAGCAGAGAGTTGTAAGTTCAGTAGGTAGAAGATTCCATAGCTTACCAACGGTGTTACAGAAGAGGGAGTCGCCTGCTAAATTGTTAGCTCTGCAGGTGTTAAACAGTAGTTTATTAGCAGAGCGTAAGTTTTTAGGATTATGGTAGGGGGTAAGTAGGCTTGAGAGTATAGGAGTATTCGAGGGTTGATACAGTCTTTTATGGGCAATAGTAAGCAGTGAAAAATGAAGATGCTACAGAAATTCTAACCAATCAAGTTATATAAGATTTAGACAGTGATGAGTTTAGAAAGGAGAGGCAGCAGCAAATCTGGCAATATTATTATAGGATACAGTCAGCTTGTTAATGTTGGTTTTAGAAAGGTTTGTATAGATGGGTGAGGCATAGAGTAGAGTAGAAGTGAGATGAGTTCTGGCCATAGCAGTCCTGGCTGTTGGAGTAAGAAAGGGTTTGATTCTATAGAGGGATCCAAGTTTCTTGTTGACTGTTTTTATTGTACTGTTAATATGTGTGTGTCAAAGTTGAAGTTATTGCCAATAGTTATTCCTAGGAGCTTGGTAGTTGGGTCTGGAGAGATAATAGTACCATTGTTGGATGTAAGTGTAAATTGTGCGGGGGTGGACTTGCGTGTTGGGGAGAAGAGTAGCAGTTTTGTTTTCTTAGGATTTAGGAGGAGACAGCGGTTTGTAAACCATTGTTCCACAGTGTTCTGGGTTATGGTTTGCAGTTCAATTTGAGAGGTAGCTGAGCAGATAATAGTGGAGTCATCTGCATACTGAATGCAGGTAGAATGAGGAATTGCTGAGTGAAGATCATTAATATAGATGGAAAATAGGAGCGGCCCTAATATGGAGCCCTGAGGGACACCAAGGGAGATAGGTAGGAGATTTGATAGATTATTGTGCCAGAGTACCGCTTGTTTTCTGTTATTAAGGTAAGATTTGAACCAGTTGATGGTTAATGGGTCTAGGGACAGAGATTGCATGATATGCAAGAGCAGCTAGTGATGAACCATGTCGAAGGCTTTGGATAAATCAGTGAATACTGCAGAGGAATAAAAGCTGTTGTTATGATTATTGTTAATACAGTCTGTAAAAGATAGCAGGGCAGTGGTGGTACTATGGTAAGGTCTGAAGCCATGTTGACAGTTAGCTAGTAGCTTATTTTGGAGAAGGTAGTTTAGAAGTTGTTTCTGAATACATTTTTCCATAAATTTTGCCAGGGGAGATAGCAAGGCTATGGGACGAAAATTAGAGAAATCATTTGAGTTCCCACCTTGTGTAGAGGAATAATATAAGAAATTTTCCAGATGGTCGGGATATGTCCTTCACTAATGGTTCTATTGATAAGAATGGATGTAGGGTAGGCTGTAGATTTGGCTCCTATTTGAAGGTATTCTGCTGGGAGTTGGTCAGCTGAGAGGGTGGAAGGTTTAAGTTTTAGCAGAAGAGAGCAAATAGTAGAAGTAGATACTGGTTGCAATAGAAATGAAGGAGGAGGATTTACAGAAGAATTAGGCAGGTTTGCGGTGTCTGGTGTAAGATGGCTAGCAAGAGATTGGATGGCATTGGTAAAGAAGGAGTTAAAGGAGTTGGCAGTGTGAATGGGATTATCTGGGTTGGATCCTAGAGGGTTGGGGGTGACTGATTGTCCTGGATGAAGAAGTTTGTTAATGCAGATACCAAAACGAAAGTGCTAAATTCATAAAAAAAGTGTGGTGAGCACTATTTCAACTAATGGTTCATTGTGATATTTTATTACATTTCTTTTTCTAGTGTTTTCTTCATTCAGTGGGAATGGCAGTGTTCTGAGCTACAACTTGTTTGAGAATCTTTGGAAACAGTATTTGTGCATTTTTAGTGATTTGCTTTAATTTGGGTTCTTTTCCATCTCTTTAACATACTTGTTCTCAATTTTGTTTTGACTACATGGTTAAAGTAGTTTCTTTTGTAAAGAGTTAATAATTTTAGTTGTAGGAACTGTTTCCTCTACCGAATCACATTGTCAGTCAGAGAACTTAAGCTTCCTGTCCTCCATGCTTGAGCTATCTAGCATTGTCTGACAAGTCACATTGACAGAGCTGACTTGCCATTTTTCTAGGAAATGTAACAGAGGTCAATCATTTGCACATTGTTTGATGCACCAGAGATGTGAGTACATATTCATTCACTGGCACTTGACAGGATCTATGGCCTTACAAGTAGGGAAAGAACATAGGACTTATTCTATACACCATGCTACCTGACTCTCTTCTGCTGTCCATTGTTATGAGACATGAAATTTGTGGTTACATTTTCAATATTTCTATTATTTGGCGACTAGAATGTACAAGACCCAATTTTCAAAAATCATGCTGAAATATAAGAAATTTGCTTCAGGCTGCAACCATTGAAATATGCTATAAGCAGTAGCAAAACCTGATTTAGAAGGTTATAATCAGACAATCTCAAAATGCACATGCTCGAAGCACTCCTCAGTATGGAGAACGTCGACATCTGTGTAGTAACTGAAACCTGGTTCAAGGGTCCAGAGAGCACCCCAGCACTACTTGGCTACAACTCGTACCACATGTTTCGGCCACAGAACATGGACCAAAACACAAAAGGAGGGGGTGTATCCATATTCATCAAGGATACCTACACCTCCAGATTAGTGGCACAGCATGATACCTCTGAGATCATCCATGTGCAACTAACATCAGGCAAATCTGCAATGCAAATTGTGGCCTGCTACAGATCAGCCTCCATGACACAGGACCACCACTCCACCTTTCTGGAGACACTGGAAAACATGAAGGTCCTACTGAGCACCCTGATATTGGGCGATTTCAATTACCCTACCATTAACTGGGAAAACTACTCATGTACAAACTCCCAGGCCCAGTGCTTCCTGGAATTTATCAACTCAAATGCCCTGGATCAGCTGGTAAACTTCCCTACCAGAGGTGAAAACATATTGGACCTGGTCATCACCAACATGGGCGACAGGTGTTCCACACTGGAGGTCAACCCGTTACTGGTTAGATCATACCATAAACTAATCACTCTGGATGTCCATACTCACCACCACCCCCAACTAAGGAAATCACAGTAAAAGACTATTCTAAAGCAAACTTCACTTTACTTAAGACAAAGGTGGTAAGTTTCACAGCCCCCAATGCTAAAGGATAATGCTGCCCAAGATGCAGAAACCCTTACAAATGCACTCTATGAGCACCTACAAGGATGCATGGATCATGCCATCCCTAGCAAAACCAAGATTTACTCCTCTAAGAGAAGGAAACCAGTCTGGTGGACCCCTGCCATAAACAGGCTATACAATAGAAGGAGGAAACTAGTTCAGGAAAAAAGCAAATCCCAAGAAGGAAAGACATCCCTGATCAGTATCAGTAAGAAATTAAAGTCCCTCATGAAATCATCCAAGGCTAACTTTGAAAGAAAAATAGCCAAGGATTCAAAAGATAACCACAAAGCCTTATTTAGCTATGTTAAGAATCTAAGTGGCACCTCACAGATATGCACTGAACTAGTGCAAAATAGCACAAAATATACTGAACCTACTGATATTGCCAACATCCTGGTAGATAATGAATCTCAGTGCAAACTTCACTCCCCTTTCACCCCCAAAAGGGCCCACAACAATACCAGAAAAGTGTAGTGTCCCAGAAATCACAGACACACAGGTGAAAAAGCCCTTTCAAAAGCCAAAAACACAGCGTTAATGGGCCCAGATGGTGTCCCAGGCTGCGTCTTGCATGAACTACAGAATGAACTAACCCCCCACCTAAACACATTGTTCAACCTCAGCCTCTCCACAGGCTACATGCTCATGGAATGGCGCACAGCAGTGGTTATTCCATTCCACAAAGGAGGGGCCACAACTGACCCTGGTAACTATCACCCCATAAGCCTGACTAGTTCGGTCTGCAAGGCTATGAAGCACATCATCATGGAACTCATTAACAAAGACATTGGGAACCTTCAAACACTTGACCCGACCCGACCCAGTTTCGGCTTTGTTAAGGGCAGATCATGCCTACTAAACCTGGTTGACTTCTTCGAGACAGTCACCAAGGCCATAGACGAGGGAAAGGTTGTTCACACAGCCTATCTTGACCTTGTCAAGGCTTTTGACACCATTCCCCACTAGGTTATTACAGAAAAACTCACCAGCCTGAACATAAACCCATACGTCATGAGATGGGTTGCCAACTGGCTTACAGTCAGAACTTACACTATAAGAATAGTGGGCTCCAGGTCCGACTCTAAACCAGTCACAAGTGGTGTCCCACAAGGCTCGGTCCTGGGACCCCTACTGTTTGGCATATACTTCTCAGAAATACAGGAAAACACAGGACTATGGCTAACCAAGTTCGCCAATGACTGCAAACTGGGAACCATAACTGACTCTGCAGCTGACACGGATATCCTCCAAAAGGGCCTTACTGAGATGGACACCTGGTGTCAAAGTCATGGCCTCAAGCTAAATGCCAAAAAAATGCATAGTCTTCCCGTTTGGGAAAAACAAAACACCCACGAATTACCACATAGGTGGCAGCCCCCTTAATACAGAAGAGGTAATAAGAGATCTGGGGACCCAGGTAGATAGTAATCTCTCCTTTGACAATCATATTACCAAAGTAGTTAAAGAATCCTTCTATGTGGCCCATCTAATTACTAAAGGGTTCGCATCTAGAAATAAAGAGGTTATAGTGCCTCGTCACTCATCAGACCCATCATAGAGTACAATGCCCCATTTGGGATGTACCTCACAAGACACTTCCAACAGCTGGAGAGACCACAAAAGTACCTCACCAAGAGGATTACTGGCCTCAAACATATGTCCTATGCAGCCGGACTGAAAAAACTCCGGCTGTACTCAGTGGCATATCGCTTTCTCAGAGGTGATCTCTGCCTGACTTACAAAGTCATGTCCAAACTCAGAATTGATGGACATGCTCCACCTAAAGAAATCCAAGTCACTGCAAGTCACGTGCTCTAGTGAGCTAATCCATGCCACAACAGTAAATAGAACATGCTGGAGGGATAGATTCCTGTCACAGAGACTCCCCATGCTTTGGAACAAAATTGCAAACTACATTAGGCAGAGCCCCTCACTAACAATCTTCAAGAGAAACCTTGACCAGTGGATGGGTAACAGAAAATACACCCCTGGGATCACTTTATTGGCTCTGCTCAATAGAGGATCAGTTAATTAATCAATGGGGCAGCGAAAGCTGACACACTCAGCTTATAAAAGCCCTCGGGCAGATAGCCTAGTACCTACCTATGAATCTATAAACAAAGGAAAATATGTCAAAACATTACTTCTAACATTTCATGAAGTCAGTGGATGTACCAGGACTCAACAACAGCAGGGGTTTAGCTAGGTCACATTGTGTCCTTGTACAGAAAAGTGAAATGCCTCCTCCCCTTCTCCAGCCAACACACGCAGAAATATAAAATCTACAAATTGGTGGGCTTGTACAATATACAACAATACAACAAATGTAAACAATCCAGTACTGCAGGAATTTCTTCTCTGTCTTTGGGTTTGAGAGGTTGAGTTTTCTGGTGTATTCATTTCCAGTGGAATATAAAAAAATGACCACAGAGATTTTCTTTAGATAAAGTATCTCCCAGGTGGTTCATTCTGAAGGAACAGCAGAAATACTGTGCAAATATCTGGAAAGTGTAGCTATGGCATATAATGTTTGGCTAGTAAAAATAAAGCTATTTTCTGTGATTCATTTGGAATTTCTGTTTTCAGACATATTTTCAATGAATGATGTTTGCCAGAGATGTTAACAAATTGGTCTAATTTTAATTTGACAAGAATTATTCCTTTAGAGTACAGCTGTTTGTTGGCTACTGATATTAGACGTGATGGCTGGAGCTGTAGAGTTTGAGCAGTATGATTCATCTTCTCCCAGCATGGTTTATACTAGGTGATTGCATATAAATGTAGAAGGAAAACAAACACACTGAACTTTTATTCAGTTTATATTACATTGTTATCCTATCCTCAAACGAATGCAGCTCGTACAAGCAGTTTTACTTCAATTTATTTTCAACGTAAATTTATCAAAACTGTATGGACTTACACTGTGCAAGCCAGGGGTGCACTGAATGTGGAGGTCACTTGCTGCAGTATTGTGCTGTCATGGAATTGGTATAACATGATTTTTTTTTCTTTTTTTACCATATTCAAATTACTCTTCTCTATACAGTAAAATGAGAGAAATATAACTTGTTTTAGGGTAACCCAGCCAAGTACAAGTAAATGTCAATAACACATTGCTTGTCAGTACTGTTCCTTCACCTTCTGCACCCATTACCATTCTGAAAAGTACTGATGTATTACCCTGGTTTTGTGGACAGAGTTGTACTAGCTTTGACCTCTTGCTAAACTGCAGAGCCAGTTTAAAGATTTGCTACTTTATACTGATCACATTGTGAAGCATGGAGTAGCTTTAAAGTGGCATGATGACCGATTGTGAAAATTTAGTTAACAGTCTAAGAACTGCAAACTGAAATACTTCCATGTGTGGTTTCAGACCACTTGTTTACAGAATTATATCCTGGCAGATTGATCTTGGGTAGAACTTTAAAAATGTACTGAGAACATTAAGATAGAACCAGGAAGAGATGTTACAGTGTTATGTCAGGGTGACTGTCATGTTTGTCTCAAGTTGTTTAGTGTGATTTGAGTCAGCACTGATAAGTACTAACCACAGTGAAATTGTGCATTTTTCTAACAGTTCAAAGAAGTTCCTCAAATTCAAGACTGTTTACAAATCATAATTCATGACAAAAATTAACTCCCATAAATACAAACATACATAATGTTTTTTGTTTTTTTTTTAGTTTGTTGAGGTCCTAATTTTGGATATGCAGTTTTAAGATCTGGAATTCATTATTTTCAATGTATTTAGTGAAGTAGCATATGAAAAAACACGTGATGCCTGATCTTCTGTCTTGTCAAACCCAAGATAGAGACTAGATGTCAATTTTTATACTTGTATTTCCTTTAGTATCATCTTCAGCAGTAAGAATTGGATGAGGACATTGCTGTCCCCCAAAATCTCACACTGTACAGATTATCAGAAAGAGTTGTTACAGAAAGCTGATGTCATGCACTGTGTGTACAACTTCTTGACAGTAATGTTAAACATTTGTATTATTTCCTTATGCATAATGGAACTTGCATAGCTAACAAGCATGGTTAACAAACATAAATGTATAAATAAATAAACACCAGTAATATGCCTCTTTAAGTTAGGCTTCTTAGTTCTTTGAAAGAAGTCTGTATTATTGAAGGCATGCAGGAAAATGCTATACAAGAAAAAGCCATGGTCCTTGATGTGCAAAGCAACCTTGCTGACTTCTGTGTGGTAAGTGTCTGGAAAGAAAAATCACTACTTCTGATAACAATCCTAGGGAAATTATGCTGGTGGCTGTCATCGCCTATGGAATAAAACGACTCGATTGTTTCCAGTGTTGACTTCAGCAACATTCACTGAGATAATATCTGTCACCTGCAAATTGTTGCTGTTGAGTTGTGCTTCTCGTGCACATAGGCTAGATATCTGTCTCATCGATAGCCCTAGTTCTGTTCCCATTGCATCAATACACTGCCATTCTTGTAGTAGCACTGTATCCTCCCCTCCTCCTACATCTGGCTTATTATTGTCACTTGCTTTTTCTCTGTTTGTACATTCCTTTCTAATGGAGTCATTCAGTTTCCTCCTAATGCTGTTTTATCCTGGATACCTCTTGCCTTTGAAGTTCCATCGCTGTGAATATCTGTGCCAAAATCAATGATGGCGTTTGTTCTTTCTAAAGAAATATTAAGTGCTAGCAAGTTTGCTGGACTGTTTCATCGCTTGTGCTTAACTTTGACTTAGCTACATTCCCGAACTAGTTAGAATAATGCTAGGAGTTGTAGTTTTTACTGTGTGATGTTTTTGTTCTAGCAGCTGGTAGCATTATATGTTTACTCCACCCAAGTGACACATCACAATCGAACTGGAACAACATTACAAAAATGTATTTATTTATTTTACAAGTAATACAGTTCGTTACCACAGTCACTGATTCAATTGCATTTTCAAGTATTAGTAGCTGATAAGCATGACATACCATGACTGGCTTGAAATGATATGTTTGCTAAATGTAAATGAAGCAATCTCTACAGATGCAGTCAGAGATAAATTAATCTGAGCTACCTTAACTGAGCTTATACCTAAAGTTTAAAAATAATACAATCAAACTCACTGCCTGGAAAAATTGAAAACATTGATTGCAATATTATTACACTAAAAGTAATTCACCACATCAAATAAAAATATCTGACAAAAGTAACAAGCCATTGTTAATTCTTTCTTTTTTGTCATCATTGTAATATACCTAAAATAAAGCATTATATTCCCATCTCCATTATATTGTGCCCACATACCTAAAGCACGATTAACAAAGCAACTGTTTACTTACATATCACAGCTCACTTACATATCTCATACAAAATGCTACTATTTAATGTTCCTGCTACCATTCCCTTTTCCGGCACGAGAAGCACAATTCAACACCAATTTTTTATGCTTTCTCCTTTACAAAGAATGATGTAGACCTAAAATGGAGTTAATAAAAACAAGCGCTTAAGTGGGTCCACTTCCTCATAACTTAACCGACTCCATGGTTGTCTAATAGCAACACAATTAAATGCATCATGTTCAACAAACCATATTCATCTAGATGAATTATCAGTGAAATCCACTATCAAGTAAAACTGACATTAATAACAAACTCTTCCAAAATATGTTTCAATGAAATGAGTGTAATCTCCTTAATTGGCAGTATAGCAAACTCAAAGCATGATATTACAGACAAGAGAAAAAAAAAGAAAAAAGAGCTGATTCTTCCTTGATCTCAGTCAAGATTGGAATGTACGTTTCTAACACCACATTATATAATATTTAACTCTGTTTAATCTACCCTTTTAACTACCCCAACATGCTGCTTTCCCTTCATCCCAGCATTCCTCATACCTTTTTTCCCACCTGCCCCAGACTGTCTTGAACACTTCTTTTGATTCCCTTTACATCACCCATTCTGGTCAGCCATTCCACTGGTCCACACCTCTTATGTGAAAAAGTACTTTCCGTGACCCAGGAAGTAATCGTCCCTACAATATGCTGCCTGTACTTCTTCATTATCTGTCTGTCCTTCTTGTTTAGAGTGACCTCTTCACATCTCCTTGACATTATCTTGTTCACCAATAGCATGTTCTCTGGTCTCAGCTGAAAAAAGCTTTGGCTCCTCTAGCCTCTGGTCATATTCATCCTCTTCTAATCTATAGATTGTTTTGGTACTTTTCATATGGATTCCTTATAGCAGCCTGATGTTTTTTTTCGATGGGGTTACCAGCACTGTATGCATTAATCAGGGTGTAATAATATGAAGGCCATGTGGAGTGGAAGCATTACTTTTCTGATTGTGGAATCTGCCCCCCCTGAAGATATACATCATTTTTTGCAGGGAGGCAAGCCCCATTTACACCCCCCTAGAACCCCTGCCAATTACATATACTAACACTGAAATCACACAAAAGTGGGGTAAAGGTATATTCCCCAACCTGAGAATTGTGTGATCTCACACACCTGTCAAACATCTGCTTATTCAGCCAAATGCAGTCAGCTTAACAGCTGTTGACAACACACACACACACACACGCACACACACACACACACACACACACACACACACACACACACACACACACACACACACACGACTAACACAAATCCCATAGATACACACACATGTGTGTGTGTGTGTGTGTGTATATATATATATATATATATATATATATATATATATATCTATCTATCTATATATATATATATATATATATATATATATATATATATACATATATATATATATATATATATATATATATATATATATATATATATATATATATATATATATATATACATATTCAGTGTTAAAAAGTCACAACACTGAAAAAAAAATACAACAAGCTTTTTTGCCCACCCCCCGCTAATTGTATATACTGACTCCGAGATTGTACTACAGTGAGAAAAAGGCAGATTTCTCTGTCTCCATTATACTGCATTTTAGCACAGAAGAAAAGCCATTAATCTGTGATCATCTGATTTTTGATCAACGGCACTGGGTTTTTATCTGTTCGACAAAGACAAGTGTCAATCACAAGTATAAAAGCCATGTATATGACTTAGTCATGTATTTATTCCTTGCTAGTAAAAAATGATGACTAAAATATTTTAAATGGAGTAGCTGTTTCCATTTATTTGAAATGGTGTGGTCCTTCGAGAGCTCATGATCGGAATTATTCGAAATGAGGTAAACGTTTACAAGCTGTGTAGTATGTGCAACTTAGCTGCATAGGACAAAAGAGCAAACAGAGAAAAAGATGTAATATATTTTACTTTTTACATAAACTGCAAAAGTCTTGTAAATGAACTTACTGCACAAAACCATCTGAACCTTATGATAAACTGAACAAGTATTGATATAATTCAAGTTAGTACATCAAATGTTTGTTTTTACCCTTGTGATTAAAAAGGAAACTGCAGGCATTAGCCAGTGTGTTATTTTTTTGGTTGCTGATAGCCTGCTGATATATGTAAAGTCAAATATTCTCAACCTTTGGTATCTACTTCTCTGAAGTACAGGCTAACACAGAAGGTCTTTGGCTAACTAAATTTGCAGATGACTGCAAACTAGGAGCCATAATCGAAACTCCTAACAATGTGGACATCCTGCAAAAGGGCCTCGCTGAGACAGATGCCTGATGTCAAAGCCATGGTCTCAAGCTCAATGCCAAAAAGTGCATTGTCACCCCCTTTGGTAAAAACTCTGTAACCAATGAACTACCATATAGGCGGTAGTCTACTTAACACTGAAAGTGTGATAAGAGACCTTGGGACACAGGTGGACAGTAGTCTCTCCAGTGGTCAGGAAATCCTTCTACGTGGCACACCTCATCACAAAAAGTTTCTCATCCAGAAAAAAAGAGGTTGTTGTTCCCCTCTACTCATCACTCATTAGACCCATTATAGAGTACAACGCCCCTTTTGGTATGTACCTCACAAGACATCTACAACAACTGGAAAGGCCGCAGAAATACCTCACAAAGAGGATTACTGGCCTCAAACAGATGCCCTACACAGACCGACTCAAAAAATTCCAGCTTTACTCCATCGCATATCGCCTACTCAGAGGCAATCTCTGCTTAACATACAAAGCTATGTCAAACCCAGAGCTGTTGGACACGCTCCACTTAAAGAAATCCCAATCCCTCCGAGCTACATGCTCTAGGGACCTAAACCTTGTCACCACAATAAACAGAACATACTGGAGGGATAGATTCCTATCCCAGAGACTTCCCATACTCTGGAACAGACTACCTATCTATGTCAGACAGAGCTCCTCATTAGCACTCTTCAAGAAAAATCTTGATGATTGAATGGGTAATAAGAAATTCACCTCGGGGATCACTTCTGTGGTTCTGCTTGACAGGGGCACAGGAAAATAATTTTCTTGGGTGGTGAAAGCCAGGGTACCTTTTTGGCTAGGCTTCTATAGGCCCTAGGGCCAATAGCCTAGTAGCTACCTATGAACCTATAACAAGTATGACAGATTAAATCTGCTTTTCCATATGCCTGTGTATTACTGCACCGAAATAGACTGCTCCAGTGGGAAGCAACTACTGTGTTTGACTTTGATGACAGAGGGTGCTGCTTTGTAAGGAATTATGTATATGTTTACCTGGGTACTATTACACTTCAGAGCTGTCTTTAGAGTTTATATGAGGAAAACTAAAATGTGTGGAGTGTTTGCAGATGGAATCAGGGAGACAGTGGGCTTTGCTGTAATCACACTGCTCCCTGAAATGTTACTTTTTAAACAGTTATGCCAAGGAGGCCATAATCAGTCAGATAAAGTATATATTTGGAAACCGGTCAGAAATGCATGCCCACAACTGAACAGTAGGTAGAATGAGAAGTAAACATTAACATCCCACAAGAGTATAATGTGAATAGCGTAAATTGTTACAGGTAATAAGATGCTGATTCAATAGCCCATTGCAGTTTTGTACTCCTTGTTTACTACTGAATTATGACAAGAAATCACTTCTGTCATAAGACGCTGAGGCAGACAGAGACAGCAAACCATGACTCAATATCTGTCTTATGAGCTTATATTATATATTATATTATATATATAATGTCTTATAATGTCATTTCTGAGGGCTAGAAATTTTGTTATCAGCTTGTTAGTAAATATCATTAAAATGCTGTAGCAGCCATGACAAATGGTACACTTAACCTCAACTCAGATGAGGAATCCATTTCAACAAATTGCCACTACCTGTATAACCTTTCTTACTTTAGTAAAATTTATCCTAGGCAAGGAGTTAAGACAGTTGAACAACTGTTATCATTCATGTACCATTGAATTTAGAACGCAGTTTTAGTGAAACCATACCATATTTATGATTATTACTTGTATGAAGAAACTTGGAATGAATTTCAAAACAATAACTGATTGATAAAAATGGAATATGTCAGCAGTACCACATATGTTAACATGACAGCTTTATTGCAATGTCTGTTTTGAATGGCATTAATGTTAAGCAGTAATTTGCCAAGCTAGTTGCCATAGATTGGTCCTGAACCTGAAACTTCAAAGAATTTATTGACTGGGGTATCTCTGCAGAAACCATTTTGATCATTTCTCATTTGCATAAATCACAGTATGTGTGCCAAACCAATATGATATGTTTGCACAAAGCCACAGAAAACAAGTCCATATTATACACTACAGGTCACATCAGATTAGAGTAACACACACTTGTATTTTACTGTGCTCTTAATGAAAACAGGAGTTTGAAAGAAGCTTAGCATACAGTAAGGAACATATATCAGCAATGGTGCTTATATTGTGGTTCCCAAGGCCAGGCTAGCAACTTTTTAATAGAATAGGAGATATTTCTTCTTCTTTTATGATCTACTCCATCAGAACACTTGAAGTGTACAAAAGCAAAATATATTATTTTGTTCTGAGAAACATGCCATTAGATGTAAAAAAGTATGTCTGTCTAATTTCCGTTAGTGAATGTTGTGTCATTCAGTAATGAAGGAATATTTGTTTTACAGCTGAAAATGTGGCACTTAAGAAAGAAGCAAACTGGTGTCAGTCTTGCTATCCATAATATCAGAACAGCTGGTATCACACATATCGTCACAAAGTAGTATAATTACATGGTATTTATAATGACAATGTAGTCTGATATAATTTAAGTAATGCTGCAGAATCTCTGTACTGAGCACCTCTGGCCAACCTCCTATCTGCAGTACATCAGTATCTCAGATTCACCACCTCCATTTTGGATCCATTTTGGAGTTTTCGTCACCCTGAGAATGAGCTAAGACAACTGTCTCTTTTTAGTTTTACTCTTCCATAGCTTACCCTTCTTCAGTTCCCAGCCTCTCTTAGATGTTAAACTGTTAGAGCTTCCTTGGATACTGTATGCTTACCACCTCTCTATCTCGGTCTTCTCTGTCTCTCTCTCCCTCACCCCCAGTCTTTGATCCAAAGGGACAAAAGAGAACACTGGACCCTCCAGCAGTACTACTCTGGCCACTTACCTAGATTTTACTTCTAACTAGCCACCTGGAGTCTTAAGGCCAAATTAACCACCTAGAGTCTTAAGGTTAAATGAATTCACTTACCTGAAATCAAGTTTGAATATTGGCTTTCATTTTAATACAATTGTATGCATTTATTTTTTCTGTTTTAAACCTGCCTGTCCAACATTTCATTTATTCTAAGTTATCATTGCTATTGTTTCCTTATATGTTGTGGCTTCACAAGCTTTATAAACAAGTAATTCGGCATTAATTGGTACATATCCTGAGAGATACCTAGGACTCTCGTTAGCTCCCTTCTGCCGTAGTCCTAGATTTGAGGTGCTTTGCTTCTTGAAGTCTTCTCTCTCACTGAACCACTGCTGAGCCCTGATTGTGCTCATTGTTCTTCAGTCAGCTTGTCAGTCTAGCAATAATTAATTGTCCTCAGAACCTGTCAACCAGCGTACCAACTGGCAGGTAAAATAAACAGAAAAATAACATTTCATTTAGTTTTTATTTTGCAGTCGCCCAGCTTAACTGCTGCCTGACTTGAATCAAATGTTCCTCTGAACTGCTACAATTTAGGGTATGACACTATGATTTTTGATGTCAGATTTTGCCTAATTCCTGCTAGATTTACCAATCAATTATCTTCTGATTTCTCTCATAGATGGAGACCTGTTCAACAGTGTATACATTATTAAATAACTGAAATAAGCCAAAGGAAACATCCGTTATCACTAACTATACAGTGTCTACCATCTGAAGTCCTTCTATTAAAAAAAATCAGAAAGTGGTTCTCTTTTGGGTCCTCTGCTATAATTGTTTTAAAGGCCAGTACTATGATATTTAATGTTCAGAGGCTGAGGGACATGAAGAGAAATGTGTGCTTAACTCTGGCACTTCAAGTATTTCCATCCTTTTAAAGGCTACTAAAACATCTTATACAGTTTCTAGTAATGCATCAGTTAACACTTTAAATCTCTGTAATATACGGTAGCAAGGTTCCATGTGACTTTCACAATTCTTTATTAGCTACAGGTTTTCAATGTGTTCAATTTATAAAGGACTATCTGTATAAATATATTTAGAGCAACTCTCTGCTGTTGACACAAATAGTTAAACACATTTAGTGAAAACACTGTCATTTCATAATGAGCTAAGACTTTAAGTACATTAATTGCCACACATCAGTTAAGTAGGTTTTCCATCAATATTTTCCCAAGTTGTACAACTCTGGCAGCTGTTTGCACGCTGTTAAGTTTTATTACTGTTTGAAATGAAAACCTCAGCTGTAAAGCTGACAGAAATCACAGCTCAGTTCTGGTATAGCAAGCACATAGTAACTGTTTCTGCCCTTTTATGCGATGAACAGGGTACCCTAATATCTGCCTACATCTATATAGCATCATGCACACACACACTTATATATATTACACCAGATTATGTATATATATATATATATATATATATATATATATATATATACATATACATACACACACACACACACACACACACACACACACACACACACACACACACACACACACACACACACATACACACACACATGTATATATATATATATATATATATATATATATATATATATATATATATATATACATACATATACATATATATGGGGTCCTATCAGTTGATTGAGTTTTCAGAAACTCGAAATTCATATGGTCAAGACCATGGACTAAAACTAAATGCCAGAAAATACATAATAGTATCCTTCGGGAAGTCATCCACTGGTGGTAACTATCACATTGACAACACACCCCTAAGAGTTGACCCAGTAGTCAAGGACTTGAGGACACATGTAGAAAGTAATCTAGCTTTTGACCATCATGTGTGCACAGTAGTGAGGAAATCATTCTATGTTATGCAACTTATAAACAAAGGTATGGCATCTAGGTCCAAGGAAGTCATTGTTCCACTGTATTTGGCTTTCAACAGACCTGTCATTGAGTACAATGCCCCCTTTGGTATGTACCTAACCAGGCATATCCAACAATTGGAATGTCTACAGAGGTTCCTCACTAAAAGAATACAGGATGTAACTAACATGTCCTGTGCAAACTGCCTCGAGGCCCCATCCTTGTATTCTGTCTCCTACAGGCTGTTGAGGGGAGATCTAAGCCTGGCATACAAGACATTGTCAGAATCCACTCTGATGGACCCTCCGCATATCCACAAAACAAACAGCACCAGGATTACCCATTCTAAAGACTTAAACCTTGCCTGTGATATAGATCGGATCTGTTGGAGAGACAGGTATGTACCCTAGAGGCTACCCTCTCTCTGGAACAGGCTCCACATCCATGTTGTGAAGCAGAGTTCCTCCCTAATCCAATTCAAGTGTAACTTTGACAGTTGGATGGGGAACAGAAAATTCATCACCGGTTTGGCACCTATGTCTCTAATGGACGCAGGCAGACTGTAAATGGTTCATGTCCCAAGCCCCTGCTTGTAAATGTTTCATCTTGCAAGCCCCGGCTTACACTTATCAAGGGTACCAGAACTTGTCAGAGATTTGGAATGCATGGTTAGGCTTAAGAAGGCCTTTGTGGTTGTTAGCCTAGTAGAAACCTATGAACCTATGAATGTATGAACCTTGCTCTACCACAGTAATATAGACGTTACCAGGTTGTAGAATACACAGATAATACTTGGCATAGATGGGTAATCTGTACACTTCTTGACTACATAAATAGAACTGTAATGCTATTTTTTTTTGGCAACTACTAAACCATGATCCTAGCTTAACAGGGAATGTATGCAAGCATACTATTTATAACAAAGTCGTAAGTGAAGAACTACTGATAATGGAGGCAGATCAGTGGCAGACGTCACAGCTATGGCCTTGGTTGGACATTTTACCTCAGTCTTATTCAGATTAAATTTTTACACGTGAAATACTTCACCGATATTTGATTGTTAGGATTACTACTGGGGGGGCTTACTGTTTAACTGTCACTGGCTTTAACAAAGTCATAATAACACAAGGATGCTGTGCAAATTAATGATGCAAGACTAGGCCGTGTTGCTTTTAAGGACTGAATTACATATCATAGGTACCAGAAAGTTGGAAATCATTGAATTCATGCAAAAAAGTTTATACAATCATCAGTTTTTGTATTATTCTCATCCATAACACTTCAATTATGACAAGTCTGTGCACCATGACAGAAGTCCTTCTTATCATCAAGGTGTACTACTTTCTGGTTTTGTAACCACATTGATAAGATGATGATGCAGGTGCTTGTTTTGTGGTTTCCTCATCTACAGAGAAATGGTATGTTTTTCTTGCTAATTATGACTATGAACATTTGTAACCTGCTGTTCTCTTTCTAGTGCTCAGTTTAGTTTTGTACAGCTTACAGACAATGTAACTACATGATGACTTACTCCAGATGGAGAAATTCTATGTTATATTTCTTTTAGTTTTGCACTGCTGCTTATGAGGTTTATGTTGTTAGGTACCATTTCTTTATCTGAGCTCTAGCTTGTATCCAGATGCCTTACCGTTTTACCCTTTCCCACCACAAGTCATTCCATGACTCTGTTAGTCTGCAGGCTGCATGGGCTCTAAATTCGTACTACTCCCACCTGACCTCACTTAACCATGTGTCTGTCCCCTCCATTACTGCATCCACATGACTTTGAATCTCCTAAATGTTGTTTTACAGGCTGTCTGCAGATGTGCATCTCATCTTGCCCTGGGTTTGCAGAATATCCTTAGTTGTGTGTCATATTTTTGCCCTGTCTGGTAAACTACACAGGATTACAGTCAGTCAATAATGTCACTCATTAGAGTTTTATACTTCTCATTGTTTGAAAACTGCATGTTAATGCAAAACCTGTTGTTCTATTAACTTTTAAAGTCAATTACAGTAATACTCATTTTCTCTAATTTTGGGCCTTTGTCCCCCTCCATTATTTATGGCTTTGTCCAAACTTTTTGAGCAAATAAGTTGATAGGTATGCCCCCAGATGTAAACTCACCATGGAAAGGGGAATTGCAGACGGCAGCACTGAGACCCTTTACATGCATGGCTATCAGCCAAAATCCCTAGCTATGAAAGTAGCATGTGCAATGATATTACCTCCCTCTTATTAAGTAGGTCATCCATGAGACAGAGGTCACATAGGCAGCAGCTTTTCCTAGATCCTGTCTGGGATAGGACAGCTGTCCACTGGTCTCTTCATCTGATCCCAACCAGTGGACCAAGGCCATGCCCAAACATGGGCTGCTTGCAGTGCAGATGGACATTATATGTCTGCACTATCAGGCTGACCTACAAACATTATCTTTTACAAAGCCTATTTGTCACCTCTTATTATTCTGTTGAACAAGGTTTCTTTGCCTTTTTTCCCTAGCATGGCCATCTCCGTTCTGCTGAGATTTTACCTTTCTGGCCTTTATATGGACCTGTACTATTCCTCAGGAATGGGTAGGCATTTTCCTTAAACATATTAGTAGGCAACTTAGGTGTTCCAAAGCATATATAGTAGCATCTAATTTGGAACAATTGTCCTTTAAAAGGGTTAAACAGCAACATCAGTAGGCAAGATAACATCCCAGTAGTTTTGTTAACAGAACTAGCAGATAGTTTAATAACACTTTTATTGTTATACTTAATAAATCTTTATAACGGGATTGCTTCTTATCAATATAGAACAGCAAGTATCCAATTTTATGAAAGGACTTTCTAGTTACTCTTGGAATTAGAGCCAAATCAGTCTGCCAGCTCCCTGTATAAAGTGATAGAAATGATACTGACTGCAAAGAGATTTGGGGGAAATTGTTTTTTTAGAGCTCAAACTATATGGGTGTTTTTTGAAGAAGTAACATCTGCTGTGACAAAATTATTCTGGTTGATAGTGTGCATTTATCAACCATATCTGAAGCATCTTTTGCTGTTTCTCACAGTGGAATGATCGACACTGTGTAAACGTGATCACAAAGTGGATGAAGAACTGGCTGAGAGATAGAACCATGCCGGTTAGTTACAAATACCACATATAAAGCTACATATTTTAAAGGGGTGTACAACTTCTTAGCACAAGAAACATGGGCAAAGCCTAAAATAATAGGGGAGAGGGACAAATGCTCAAAAATAGGGACAGATTTTAATATTGCTGTTTTAAACTTATGAAGATGCTAGAATAACAGGATTTATGTATTTTGCAAAGCATATGAGGTCTGAAACTCAACTGACTGTCATTACTAAGTTACTTCAATCTTCAGTGATTTGCCAAAAAAACACAAATTCATGAGTAATAGACCAGAAATATGAGGCAAAAATCTGGACAGTTGAGAGACATCGCAAGAGTCTCTCTTAGGTGTTTCCCTGCTAGTCATAATTAGAAGTTGGGCTGTTGTGTATCTTGTGAAAAGGATAGAGTTAGACTCCAGGAGTTCATTGAAAAATTGATGTTGTGGTATAAACATAATGATTTGATTTTTTAATACTAAAAAATGTTTGCTTGTACATTTTGATGTGAACAGTCTTCAATTTTATTATTCTATAGGGAATTCATTAATTACACTTGATAACCAGGTTAAAGACTTGGTTATTATTACAGAAGTGAAACTCAGCGTTGTGATTTGCAGATGTTATGGGCTCACCCATTCTACAGCAGATCTTTAGCATGTTTTAAATTACTGCTTTTCACTTCATTAAGCCCATTCTGACCTATAATGTGCCTTTTGTTCCAATGAAACTGCAGTTTGCTCAGCTCAAAAAGATATGGCAGTAGTTAGCAACATCAATGAATTCTACACTCTTGTTATAAAGTGAGACTGAATGAGTTAAAACTGTATTCTAACTATAGTTTGCTTTGAAGATTTATAAGGTTATCCTGTCTTGTATGTTGTGTGAACAGCTTTCTTTCACATATGTGGCACATGCTAGGGGTAGTAGTTGGACTTATACTCATTTCAGAAAGTGAGCAACTCATACTAATCCTAGAAATACATTT